>NW_006922004.1:933593-937349 GCF_000298275.1 Orycteropus afer afer | reverse complement strand
CTTTTTACATGTGCAATTAAGTGACACCAATTACACTAATCATGTGTAGTCATCACCAGTGTGATTCCACTTTTATTTCATATAAATGCCATCATACAATATTGGCCTTTTTGTGAATGACTTACTTCACTCAGCATGATATTTTCTAGGTTCATCCATGTTGTAGCATGTATCAGGACTTCATTTCTCTTTATTGCAGTATAATATTCCACTGTATGTGTATACAACATTTTATTTATTCACTGATGACTTGATAGGCATTTAGATTGTTTTCCCCGTTTTGGCTATTATAAGTAGTTCTACAATGAATACTGGTGTATACATGTCTGTATGTGTCGCTGCTTCCAAAGATCTTGGGTATATACCTAGGAGTGAAGTAAAATTTCGGAAGGAAGGTTGGGCAATCTGCTTCCTTAGTGATACTGCCTCAGAAACTGAAGGAGAGGTCACTATGAGTCAAATCAACTTGATAGCAGTGAGTTTGGTTTCTCATTTGGAGTAAATTTGTATTTCTTTTATTGTAGATGTTGGAACATAGGTACAGTTGAAGTGGTTTAAGAAAAGTTACAGTCAGTCCCTAGGTTAAAGAGATCTGTTCCTATATCTTTAAGAAATTTTGGGTAAGTTAGAACAGATGCATAAAGTTTTGTTTAGCCTTACTTCAGTGTAAGAAAAGGCTCAAAGCCTTTTCAGGGATTTAAAAGCTGCATGAGCAGCAGGTAGAGGTGATTATGATGAACTAGTTGCATATAGGAGTTTGTCCAATTGCTTTAAAGTGAGGAAAAATTTATATAACATTAAAGGAAAAATATGAGTTGTCCTTGGAGCTCTGGTGGTGTAGTGCTTAAGACATTTGACTACTAACCAGAAGGTTGGAGGTGCAAACCCACCAGCCACTCTGTGGAAGGAAAATTGGGAAATCTACTTCTGTAAAAATTTACTACCTGGGAAACTCAAAGGGAGTCACTATGAGTGGGAAGCAATTCAATGGCAGTGAATTTGGTGGGTTTTTTTTTTTTTTTTTTCTAATTTTTAAACTTTTTTTATGAGTTGTCATTTATACAGGGGCTTAGTGTATATAGCTGGTAAGTGATAAATCTCAGGCTCTGGGATTGCCTTTCATATCATGCTTCAATTTAGGAGATTAAGTGGCTGGAATTTGCTTGTTCACCTTTTACTATGTAATCCAAACATGAAAAAAAAAAATTACTTTTTCAAACTTTAGAGCTAAAAGAGAAAAATATTTAGGCCAATCTTTTTGTTTTATAGACGAGTAAGTGAGGCTCAAAGAGTTAAAAGAGAACTTAAATATTTAGGCCAATCTTTTTGTTTTATAGATGAATAAATGAGGCTCAAAGAGTATCATGCCCAAGGTCATGAAGCTAATACATGGCCCCTGCTTTTCCAATTTTGCCCTGCAGCATCTTGTCATGAAAAGAAGATTCATAGATTTCTCTGAAAACCCCAGAAGGTCACAAATATTTGAGAACAGCATATTTTGAAAACTATAAAATAACCTCACTGTCTGTAGGAATAGTTTGTGAGCCAGCCTAGAGAAACAACCCCCTTAGGGTTGGTTAGTGACATCAAAGATGTCTGAGCAGGTTTGTTACATGAGGAGGAGGCTGTAAGACAGGGATAGAATAGAACCAGGAGGAGAGAGGACTGAGATGATGTGAAGCTTACCAAGGAGAAAGTAATCAGCTCTACAATGTCAGCTGTGCAGGAAATTTCTAATTGATGACATAGGAACAGTGATGTGGGCATCTGTGTTACGTTGAGCATGTTCTAGCTAATGCAAAGAAGATATTGGAATTATGGTTTTATCCACTTAAATTAATTTGAGGATGGATAATAAATGAGTGCTGTAATGTGTACATTTAGGAACTAATGATGAAGTGAAAACTTTGAAATTATGTCTTAATGCAATTTTGCACAATAACCATTAGCCTAATAATTTGTAAATAGCATAGGCATGCACAAATGAATAAAATACATATTCTGTTTTTAAGAATTGTATAAGCTAAAGCAGTTAAGAGGTCAAGCTCTTGGATCACATACAAACTCTGTCTATTCATTAGCTGATTAATTAGCTGTGTGACCTTGGAGGATGACGAGTGTCTTCATCTATAAAATGTAGATTATAACAAAATTTCCTATAGAGTTTTGTGAGGAATCATAAGTTCGTAAGTTTATGTATGTATAAAACCTGCTATCATCGAGTTGATTCCAACTTAATAGTGACAGTAAAGGATAGAGTAGAACTGCCCCATAGGATTTATTGTTGTTGTTGTTAGGTGCTGTTGAGTTGGCTCTGACTCATAGAGACCCTATATACAACAGAACAAAACAATGCCCTATCCTATTCCACTCGGAAGGAAGGTTGGGCAATCCTACTTCCGTAGTGATACTGCCTCGGAAACCCAAGGAGGGGTCGCTATGAGTCGGGGCCGACTCGATGGCACATAACAACAACAACAACAAATCCTATTCCAGCCTCATAATCCTTGGTATACCTGAGCCCATTGTTACAGCCACTGTGTCATTCCATCTTGTTGAGGGCCTTCCACTTTTTCGTTGACTCTCTACTTTATCAAGCATGATAGCCTTCTCCGGGAATGGTCCCTTCTGACAACATGACCAATAGGTGAGACAAAGTCTGGTCATTCTCACTTCCAAGGAGTATTCCAGCTGCATTTCTTCCAGGATAGATTTGTTAGTTCTTCTGGAAGTCCATAGTACTTTCAGTATTCTTTGCCAACACCACAGCTTAAAAGTATCAACTCTTCTTTGTTCTTCCTTATTCACTGTCCAGCTTTCACATCCATAAGAGGCAATGGAAAATACCATGGCTTGGGTTAGGTGCACCTTAGTCTTCAAGAGACATCTTTGCTCTTCAGCACTTTAAAGAAGTCTCTTGCAGTAGATTTCCCCAGTGCAATATGTAGTCTGATGTCTTGAACCACTGTTTTCCATGTGTGTTGATTGTGGAACCAAATAATATGAAATCTTTGACAAGTTCAATCTTTTCTCCACTTATTGTGATGCTGCTTATTGGTTCAGTTGTGAGGATTTTCATTTTCTTTATGTTGAGGTGTAATCCATACTGCAGAGACTGCCTCATCTTTCTGTATACATATACAAATCAAAAAATCCAAACACACTGCCATTGAGTTCATTTCAACTCATAGCTACCCCCTTTGGGTTTCCAAGGCAGTAAATCTTTATGGAAGTAGATTGCCCAGTCTTCATCCCCCAGAGTGGCTGGTGGATTTGAATCGCCAAGGTTCTGGTTCGTAGTTAAATGCCTGAGGCACTACATTGCCAGAGCTCCCTATATATATAACAATTTCTGTGTGTGTGTGTGTGTGTATATATATAGGGAGCTATATATATATATATATATAGGAGCTCTGGTGGCACAGTGCCTGAGGCATCTGACTGATAACCAGAAGGTTGAAGGTTCAAACTCACCAGTCACTCCACAGAAGCAAGACTAAGCAATCTACTTCCATAAAGATTTACAATCTCAGAAAACCAATGGTATTCGCTGAGTCAGAATCCACTTGATATATATAAAAGTATACTATATTTCTGTATACTATATTTCTGTATAAATAATACATCTATACACTGTATGTAATGTATGTTGTTGTTGTTGTTGTTGTTTGCCGTCGAGTCAGCCCCGACTCATAGCGACCCCTCCTTGGGTTTCCAAGGCAGTATCACTACGGAAGTAGGATTGCCCAACCTTCC
>NW_006922004.1:931066-932978 GCF_000298275.1 Orycteropus afer afer | reverse complement strand
ATATATATATATTATATATTAAATGCTTTAAGAGTTTTTATGTTTCATGGTATGATGACTAAGGTTGTGTATGAACTTGGCTGGACCATGACTCTCAGTCATTTGGCAGTTATGATATAGTTTTTCTGTTATGTAATGATATAATCATTTCCCATGATGAGATCCCATATAATGCAATCACTTCCATGATGAGATCTGCTATAGGCAACCAATCAGTTGAAAGTGAGTCTCCTTGGGAGTATGGCCTACATCTAATATATATGGACATTCTGGCAAAGGCCTCTGTTTTTTTGCTCCATCTGGATCCTGTATCTGGCTTATCATCATCTGATCTCTGGTTCTTTGGATTTGAGCCAGGAATCTACCATATTGGCTGACAATCTTGGATTCATCAGCCCCTGAAACTACATGAGTCAGGAAAAACCTATAGACTGATATCTGACCCAGGGTCCCAAGACTTGTTGACCTCTACAACCTCATGAGCCATTTCCTTGAGATAAATCACTATATATACATACGTAAGCGTCACTGATTTTGCTTTTCTAGAGAACTCAGCTTAAAACACATGGCAAGCATTATGTAAGAGTTAGCTACTATTATTAGTGGTTAAGGCATTTGTCTGCTAACCAAAAAGTTGGTGGTTCAAACCCACTTACTACTCCATGGAAAAAAGATGAGGCCATTGGTTTCTCTAAACATTTATAACCTTGGAACTCAATGGGGGTTGTTATGAGTCAGAATCAAATCGATGGTATTGGGTTTGGTATTTTGGAATTTTAAAAAGGAAAAAAAAGCATGCTCACAATGAACTGATAAATTAATGTTATAATATTAATAGATACTGTTTGGTAGTTACAGAAAATATATATAATTTAGAACATCACTTAATTTTTTGCATTATTATGGTCTGTTATTATAAAACAGAATAATGACATTTATCATTGAGTATATTTTATTGCAAAAAAAGTAATAATTGTTTTACATGTGTAAGTTTACTTTAATCCTCACAACAACCATATTAAAATAGTTGTTATTAGCTCTATTCCATAGACGAGGCAGTGGAGGCTGCAGTGTGGAAAATGAGTTTGTATGAAAAAGGAAAACAAATTACAAGCCCACTGGAAACCTGGCTGATCCAAAATAATGATTGAAATTTGGGTGCTAACAGTGAAAAATCATCTGATAGATTATACTTACTAATTAAATGTGGGACTCAAGAACAAGGAATAAATTCTGATTCAGTATTATGACATATCTATAAAGTAGTCCTGATATCTAAGTCAAACATGTCCTTCTAGTAATCTCTCATAATTCCATGGGAGAATATGAATAGTCAACAGATCCACAAATAATTAAGTAGCAATTTCTTATAGAATGTCTTTATGAATGTCTACATTATTGTTGTTAGCTGCTGTTGAGTCAGCCCTAACTCAAGGTGACCCGATGGACAAGAGAATGAAATGCTGCCCAGATTGGACCACTGTGGGTTTAATATAGATTTAATTAGCTCATTTTTGGAAGTAGATATCCAGGACTTTCTTTCTAGTCCCTCTTAGTCTGGAGGCTCTGTTGAAATCTGTCCAGAATCATAGAGCAAGCACATAATCCTCCACTGACAGACAGGTGGTGGCTGCACATGAGGACGCTGGCCAGGAATTGAACTGGTGTCTCAAGGCAGTCTCCTATCTCTAGATAGTCTAGTCTAGTCTGCTGTCTACTCTGGTTTCCTGTATCTCTAGATAGTCTAGTCAAAATGAGATCTTTAACTAGGTGACTAGCTTATACAACCATTATGATAAGAAGAGATGCTGAATTGACAAAATTGGACTGGCCACAGGAGGGTTAGACAACGTAGGTCCCCAGAAATTCATCATTCTGCTTTAAGTTAAATCCTTTAAACCTAGCCAACCCA
>NW_006922004.1:930289-930821 GCF_000298275.1 Orycteropus afer afer | reverse complement strand
CCAGAGTGTGTAGATTCAGCGTGGTGCTGCTTTTCTCTGTTTAGCTCTTTTAGTTTGTGTCATCTCAATTAGTACCAGCTGTCTTTGTGGGTTTATAGGATAATTGATATAATATTGAGTTAAAGTAGAACATTAAAGTCCTATTTAATATCATGAGTTTTGCTGCCTTTAGATTCCACAATAAACATTTTCTAAGATACTAGTTGGGACGTCTAGGTGTGTGATGATATCTATAGATAAAATGTGAGGCAATTTTGTGGCCCTCGGCCAAACAAATAACCTAGTCAAAGTTTTTAGACACATTTTTGGAAACAAATAATAAAAATTTGGTATCCAAATTAAGCTCTTATGATGTATTTTTATAAATATATACACTTTTTTAGTTGCTAACCTCATAGGCCTGTCTATTGTTTAGCTGAAAATTAAGCCATGGAAGTGAGTTCAGTTCCATGACTGAACTGTGATGAAGGACCATTGGCTTGGGGGTTTCAACAGTCATTATTGTACCAGTAACTCTGGTCTTTTTTTTTTT
>NW_006922004.1:923644-929909 GCF_000298275.1 Orycteropus afer afer | reverse complement strand
GGCAATCTACTTCCATAGTGATACTGCCTCAGAAACCCAAGGAGGGATTGTTATGAGTCAGGTCTGACTCGATGGCACGTAACAACATTACACCAATTGAGCTTGATGCCCCCCACAACCATGGTCCTGAGATTTCAAGCCCAGCAACTCATTTCCCCAATGTATTTCTTTGTGGCTAATAAGTTATCGTAACTTTGTCCCCTGTTTGCTCTGTTATATATACAGATATTTTTATAGCCCATACAAGTACATAGGTAGAAATATTGTCTACCAAACTTATATATGGCCATGAATATATTCCTGTTTGACACCCATACCTGATCATCTTTCCTGTCTCCCTATGTATCTACCTATAGATTAATGTTTTTAAAATATATACACTTTTATTAATTCATCTTGACATAATATTTCACTATATACACAAAAAATAGGTGAAAAGATTTGCCTGAATTGGGAAAAAGTAGGTGCCACTGTCACACTTTCAAAACATGACTTATACTCAAGTGAAATAACATTAGATCAAATCCTCAATTTATCAAAATCCAAGAACTCCAGGGGGTTTTAAAGCATTCATGCAAATGTCACCTATTGCACATTCTGGTAACTAATTAGAGTAGAAGATAGTAAGATGAGTTGATAAGCAGAGTGTCTACTAATTGTACAAAAGGATTCAAAGTATATTTTTCACATGAGTTAGGAAAAGAAAAAAATTGTGGATTATGTCATATGCTAAATTACTGTATTTTATGACTGTTTCCTATATTAATAATGAAGCATTAAAAAGTAACATAAGTTCTGAATTTTTCTCTTTCATATCTACATATCCCCTACTTCGTTGAGAATATGCTCAAACCTTTACTTGGAAAAATTTCTGAAATAATACATTTCCTCAAGCTCTTATCTACGTTGGTATGACACCAACGTCCCAGTAGGTATTTCCAGTTAGTAGTAGGTGTCCTCTAGAAATCATGCCTATCTAAAAAGAGAGTGATGTCAAATTATCTCTACCTAGCCATATTTTCAAGGAGCTGTGGTGCTATAGTGGAGAAGACATTTGACTGCTAAGCAGAAAGTCAGTGGCTCAAACCTACCAGCTGCTCTGTGGGAGGAAGATGAGGCAAACTACTTCCGTAAAGATTTATGGTCTTGAAAACCCAATGGAGGTCACTGTAAATTGGAATCGACTCAGTGGCAGTGAAATTATGCCATGCTTTCATTACTAGTTGCTCGTTCTGGTTGAAAAGCTGTCTCATCACTCCCCAGACTTGGAGTGCAGACAGTATTTTTTATAATCTGCTACAGAATCTCAAATGAGTGTCTTGTAATTTTTAAGGATCTAGAAAGCATAAAATTAAGAGCTTTTTAAAATTAAGTGTTACTACAAACTTTTTTTTATTAGATTAAAAATGTTTTATGCATTACTTCATTTATGCGTAGTGCCTAAGGCACTTGACTGCTAACCAGAAGGCTGGTGGTTCAAACCCACCAGCCATTCCTCGGAAGGAAGGTTGGGCAATCTACTTCCATAGTGATACTGCCTCAGAAACCCAAGGAGGGGTCGCTATGAGTCGGGTCCGACTCGATGGCACATAACAAAAACAACAACAATTAAATAATAGGGAAAGAAAGAAAGGAAGAGAAAATAAAAAACAGGAGGACGCGGAGGATAAGAATGAAAGTTAAAGAAAAACAGAAGAAAAGATATTTATTCAGTTCATAGACAACTGTAAGTGACAATAAATGGTATATGACTATTTAATTAGTTATATTTTTCTTGTTGGGGTCATTGAGTCCTTTCCAAATCCTAGCAACCCCATGTAACAGAATAGATCTGCCATAGGGTTTTCTGGGCTGTGATTTTTATGGAAGCAGGTCAGCAGGTCTTCTCCTGTAGAGCTGCTATTTTGTGCTTAAACCACCAACCTTTTTGTTAGCTACCCAGCACTTAACCTTTGCACTGGAATCTCTTGAACTATGAATATTAGCAAGTTGCTATTAGCATTTTTAAATACTTATTTATCAACTTATTTTACCCATTCTATAAATGTTCTACTGACTAGATACAAAGCATATTGCTGCACTGTGAGGAATAAAAATACAAAGCATTTTTTTTTGCATTAATCATTACTCATAGCTTTTTAATTAAATACGTACACTTTTATCAGTTCTTTCTGTCATATCCATTACATTCTCCACTCAGAATGGGATACAAAAATAAACAAACAAACAAACAAAAAATCCAGCTACAGTCAAGTTGATTTAGACTCTGGGTGACCACATGTGTTTCAGAGTAGACCCCAACCTTTCAGAGTGAAATAGTATTCCATAGGGTTTTCCAGGCTGTGATCTTTTAGAAACATTACACAGCCTTTCTTCCCAGGTACCTCTGGGTGGGTTTAAACCACCAACCTCTCAGGAAATATTTGAGCGCTTAACCAACTGTACTCCCCAGTGACTCCTAATGGGATACCAAATTAAATAATAAATAATAAAGACTCACTGCCATCCAGGCAATTGGAATAGGAATTCCAGAACACTTAATTGCGTCTTGAGAAACTTATACGTAGACCACGAGGCTGTCATTAAACAGAACAAGGGGATACTGCATGGTTTAAAATCAAGAAAAGAGTGTGTCAGGGTTGTATCCTTTCACCATTCTTATTCAATCTGTATGCTGAGCAAATAATCTGAGAAGCTGGACAATATGATGAAGAACATGGGACCAGGATTGGAGGAAGACTCATTAACAACCTGTGATATGCATATGACACAATCTTGCTTGCTGAAAGTGAAGATGACTTGAAGCACTTACTGACGAAGATCAAAGACTACAGTCTTTGTATGGATTATACTTCAACTTTAAGAAAACAAAAGTCCTCACAACTGGATCAATAAGCAACTTCATGATAAATGGAGAAAAGATTTATGTTGTTAGGGATTTTGTGTTCCTTGGATCCACAGTCAACACCCATGGCAGCAGCAGTCAAGAAATCAGAGATCACATTGTTGTTGTTGTTGTTGTTATGTGCCATCAAGTCAGACCCGACTCATAGCGACCCCTCCTTGGGTTTCTGAGGCAGTATCACTACAGAAGTAGATTGCCCCATCTTCTTTCCGAGGAGTGGCTGGTGGGTTTGAACGGTCAGCCTTCCAGTTTGCAGTGAAGTACCTTAGGCACTATGCTACCAGAGCTCCCAGAGATCATATTGCACTGGGTAAATGTGCTACAAAAGGCCTTTTTGACATGTTAGGAAGCAAAGATGTCACTTTGAAGACGAAGGTGCACCTAACCCAAGCCATGGTATTTTCAATTGCCTTGTATACACATGAAAACTGGACAAGGAATACAAAAGACCAAAGGGTTTATACCTTTGAGTTATGGTGTTGGCGAACGATGGACTGCCAGAAGAACAAACAAATCTGCCCTGGAGGAAGTGCAGCCAGATGCTCCTTGGAAGTGAGAGAGGCCAGACTTTGCCTCACCTACTTTGGTCATGTAGTCAGAAGGGACCATTCCCTAGAGGAGGATATCATGTTTGGTAAAGTGGAGGGTCAGCAAAAGAGAGGAGGACCTTCAACAAGATGTATTGACACAGTGGCTGCCACAATGGGCTCAAGTAAAGCAAGGATTATGAGGATGGTACAAGACTGGGCAGTGTTTTGTTCTTTTGTATATGGGGTTGCTATGAGTCAGAGCTGACTCAACAACATCTAAGAACAACGGCACCATCACTGTGAAGAATAACATCATTTCTGAACAGATAAAACCAAGAAGGCCTAAGGATCCAGTATTTTTCTTAATTCTAACATATGTTATTGTGGAAGTTATTAATAACAAAATTGTGAGAGCAAAATAACTGAAATATTTCCCTGACTTAGCAAGAAGTAACTCTCTTCCAATCACCCCCTATTTAAATCTGTAGTTTCAGCCAATTCCTTTCCATTCCTTTTTTGAAAGTGATCTAGAATAAGTTCACTTTTTCTGTTCAACAGTATTTTCCTTGTCCTAGGATACCCAGGGTTGTACAAATGGATAAATGTTGGTTTCTAACCCAGAAGTTAGCTGTTTGCCTACATGCCTAGGAAGTAAGACCTGGAAATCTGCTTCCAAAAGGTGACAGCCTTGAAAACTCTATGGCACAGTTCTACTCTGTACATATGGAGTTACCCTGGGTTGGAACTGACTTCACAGAGATGAACATCATCAAGAACAACAAGAGTCTTGTTTACTTACCTATCACACATTCTTCTTCTTCTTCTCCTTGATACATTTTAAGTCCTAAATAATCAGAATGGGAATGACTGACTAGTGATTATGTGCTAAGAACTGATGAAATATAAAGTTTTAGGTTCAGCATTAGTGGATAGTCCACTAAAATTAGGGTAGTGTCTGGAGTGAATTTAGAAATAAAATTACGGAGCTTTCTTTTCTTCCTCTCTTTTACTCTTTGCACGATTTCTTTTCTTTCCCTTTCCTTTGTAACCATTTTTTGTTTGTTTGTTTTTTGCCTGTTTCTGGGTGTAATAAACTGTGTTTGGCTAGATAGAAGCATGCATAGAAAACTAAGATAGCATTTTATTTCAGAGAAAGCATAAAATCAGTCTAATTTCATTTGAAATTGGGTTATATTGAAGTTCGGGAGATTGTGGAGCTCTGGTAGTATAGTGCCTAAGGCATTTGACTGCTAACAGAATGCTGGCGGTTCAAACCCACCAGCTACTCCTCAATAGGAAGGTTGGGCAATCTACTTCCGTAGTGATACTGCCTTGTAAACCCAAGGAGGGGTCGCTATGAGCCAGATCCGACTCGATGGCAGTGAGTTTGGTTTGGTTGGTTTTTAGTGTTATAAAACCCCAGGATCGTTTTCAGGAAAAGTGGTCTTTGCTGCTGCTGTTGTTGTTGGGTGTGGTCAAGTCGGTTCTGGCTCATAGTGACCCCACGTGCAACAGAATGAAACACTGCCCAGTCCTGCACCATCTGCACAATCGTTTACTTGAGCCCAATGTTGCAGCCACTGTGTCAATCCATCTCATTGAGGGTCTTCTTTTTTGTTGACCCTATACTTTACCAAAGGAGCTCTGGTGGCGTAGTGCCCAAGGCATTTGACTGCTAACTAGAAGGTTGGCATTTCAAACCCACCAGCCACTCTGCAGAAGGAAGACTGGGCAATCTACTTCTGTAAAGATTTACTGCTTCGGAAACCCAAAGGGGGTCGTTATGAGTAGGAATCAACTCAGTGGCAGTGAGTTACACTTTACCAAGCATGATGTCCTTCTTCAGGGACTGGTCCCTCCTTGTAACAAGTCCAAAGTATGTCAAATGAAGTCTCTCCATTCTTGCTTCTAAGGAGCATTCTGGCAGTACTTCTTCCAAGACAAATTTATTCATTCTTTTGGCAGTCCATGGTATGTTCAGAATTCTTTGCCAACACCATATTTCAAATGCATCAATTTCCTTTGGCCTTCCTTATTCATTGTCCAGCTTTCATATGTATATGAGGCAATTGAAAATACCATGACTTAAGTCAGGGGCATCTTAGTCCTCAAAGTGACATCTTTGTCTTTTAACACTTTAAAGAGATCTTTTGCAGCAAATTTGCCAGATGCAATACATCTTTTGATTTCTTGACTGCCCCTTCCTTGAGCGCTTGTTTTAGTTGTTGTTGTTGTGTTTTTGCCTGTAGAATGCTTCAGTATTGCAACTTGAGACTTGAATTTTTTCCTGTTTTATTTCAGTTTGAGAAATACTGTGTTCTTCCCTTTTGGTTTTCTAAGTCCAGGTCTTTCAGGATTTCATTATTATTCTTTACTTTGTCTTCTCCAGCCACCCTTTGAAATCTTCTCCTCAGACTTTGCTACCAAATACCTACTGAGTAAAATTCCTGCTCTTGAGAACCAAGAAATCGTCAGAGATTTTAAACCAGTCTTTTCTGTTAGCTTTGAGTTTTAGAAGCTAACTGGCAGCATCTTCTGGCATGACACCCATTTTCTAATATTTGTTCTTCATCTTGTCACAAGAATATTTCCTTGTTTCTATTTTTGTTATTGATTTTTACCAAATATAGCACTGTTGGAGCACTTTTTTTTTTTTTAAGTATTAATGACGCTAGTCTGTTTTGAAAAAAAGTCCAGACTAGTTTAATTTTTAGTATTTTTTTTTTTTTATTAGAATTTCGGTGAAGATTTACAGAGTAAATTCACTTTTCATAAAGCAGTTCACATATACTTTGTCTCATGTCATTGACCAAAATTTACAATGCAGCAG
>NW_006922004.1:894418-904934 GCF_000298275.1 Orycteropus afer afer | reverse complement strand
TTGGGGTTTAGTCCAAATCTGCATCCTTTCCTTCAAGGCTCAGGGGTCCAAGATTATCTTCTGTGTCTGTGTTAATTGGTTTCCCTTTTCTTTGCTGAAGAGGGTCTGTGCAATCCTTCTGCCTAGTCCGCCATCTTGCCCCGCCTCAATTTTTTAGTATCTTTTTGTATGCAAAATAAATAACATTTCCAGGGTTTTAAGGTATAATTTTGTAAATGATTACATCCAAGTAACTAAGTGATGGTATTCAACTATATTATTTTAAAGCTGTGTGCCTTTTATACAAAGTATGACTTGTCAATGTTCTTACACTTATCAAATATTGAGTACCTAAGAAATCCAAGATGCTCTTTGTTTTTTTGTTCATATTTGGATGTGCATGTAAAATATTTTATAAAGGGCAAATAAGATAAATGTGGGTATATGGTTATTTGAAAATGCATTTTTGTCCTAATTTTCCTCCCTATTATATATGAATGATTCATATAATTTATTCTCTTAGAAGGAAGTGTTATGTGTTTAAAATGTATCAGTACCTTGCACAGTGCAGTGTACTAACCATGGATATATGACAAATAATTTATTTGTCAGATTTTTCTGAATGCCCAGCTACATGTATTACATATATTCTACATTAATGCTTGCACATATGATGTATTTTTATGTACATGTGGTACATGCATTTCATATATGTACATATATCATGCATATGTATATATAATAGTCACAAAGAAAAGCAAAAAGTATTTTATTTTACAAGAAATTTTTAGAAGTGAATTTAAGCTGTCATACTTTAAAATTTTTTATTGTAATTTTGTTCAATTTGGCTTATATATAAATTGGCATTGTACACAACACCAACTTTATAGAATAACACTGAAATGAATGACCTATCATTTTGGGTTGATCACAATTTTGTGTTGTACATTGGTTTTCTATGCAAGTTTGATAATTGGATTGGTGAGTCTGATTTATTCTGAAAGAGAAAGAGTTTGCACAGTCATGTTGTTTCAGAATGGGAGAGACTGGAAGCTATGGCTTGTGAACAAATCTTTACCTTCTATGCAGCACGATTCTGTAACATGTTAGGTGCACATAAAAACCTCTCATTTGCCCCCAGCATGAACTGTCTGAATTTGTATGTCTGACATTGAATAAAATATTTCTTACCTTGGGCAAAGCTCAGAAATTCAGCACTGAAACATGAATTTCAAAGTCTTTGGGGCCACATTATTGCTATCTGACTTTTATACTTAAGTTTTTAAAAATATCAACCACCATGACTAGAAATTTCTGTAGTTTTTTAGACATAGTTATTTACAATGATATTTCCACTTACTCACACATATTCCTTTTCTTTACAATGGTTTCCAGGATCTTCCAGTCAAAGCTAACTATTGAAAGAATTGTTTTCACTCACTGTGGATCCTCAACCCTACAAGGCCCCAAACTTCTTTTTATTGAAAGTATTTTGAAACTTTCTCTTTACTATCCTATTAATATGAAATTCATAGGCAGTATAATCTGCTTACACTCAATAATTAAAATAAAACTTGATGCCACATTCTACTTTAATATAAACTATTAAGGAGAGTTATATTTTTAAATTTGAAGTGTATGCATTTCAACATGTAAATTCTTAAGCACATCTATCTACACAAGAAGATATATTATCTTATGGTTGCACTATATGTTATTGCACAATGAATACAAGTGTTACAAATGCAAGGTGATATAGGGATGACATATTAGGTATCCATGCAGCAATAATGGCACTGCCATCAGAGGTAAGATTTTCTGAAATTTTAAACAATTCTTGGTAATGTTCTGAATACAAATGTTCTGAATCTTTCTTTGATTTACATGGCAGTTGCATTTGCAGTAAGAATTGGTATATATTAAAACCTTGCAAAATACATTTATATATTGCCATACATATAATATAGTTACAATTTAAGTATAGATAATTTCAATTTTGTCTTCTTCCCATATGTATATGTGTGTGTCTAATGAAACAATGATTTATGTGCAGATAATCATAAATAGGTTAAAGTGTCTTATAGGACACTAAAATGTTGTATGGGATTTAGTCCTTCTTGTTGTGTGAGCCTATATCTCTCATACTTTGGGGCACAGAATCTGTGACACCTGTACACTGAGTAGCTAATCCACATACCAGCCAATTTCCAAAATACCTCTGGGATTCATTGCTATCCCTGTTAATTACATCTGTGTAGATATTTTTATTCTACTTCATTCCCTCACTTTCTGTCTGTTCCTCAACCCACTTTAGTCTGACTTTTACTTCTCATCACTTACTCAGCCAAACTGAAAAAAACTGAATTGACACCATCCTCACTAGGGGCCCTAAGGGCTGCAGGTTGCTAAATGCAAATTATAAGATAATTTGAAATGTAATTGCTCATGATATTTGACTTCTAAGCAGCCTTAGGCGTAATTCCTTCATCCTGCCACTGAGCTACCTCAATGACCTCCATCCTCTCACTCTCTTTTGATGCCCTTCTCTCTGTCTGCTCTTTTCAGTTTTTTTTTTTTTTTTTGCTGAATCTTTTTCTAATCAAAGTTTAAATATTCTGATTCCTTTGGGCTTGATCCTAGGCCCTTTCTAATCTTACACATCTACTCCCATGGTTAAAATTCCCATCTAAATGCCAATGACATTCTATATTTATATCTCTGGTGGCGTAGTGCCTAAGGCATTTGACTGCTAACCAGAAGGCTGGTGGTTCACTCACCAGCCACTCCTTGGAAGGAAGGCTGGGTAATCTACTTCCGTAATGATACCAACTCGGAAACCCAAGGAGGGGGTCGCTATGAGTTGCATCCGACTCAACGCCAGTGGATTTTTTTTGTTTTTGGTTGAGATCTCTCTTCTGAGTTCCAAACTTGTGTATTAATTCAACTGCTTACTCAGTGTTTCATATGAATCTGAAATGTTATACATATAAAACTGAATTCGTATTCTTCTGCCCAAAACCTTGTGTTTTCCCAGTGTTTCCTGGCTCCGTAAATGTAATAACATCTGCCCAATTCATCATGCCAAAAGCCTAGGGACCATTCATGACACTACTACCAGATCACATAGTCAATCCATTACCAAGTTCTGTATGTTCTATATATATTATTAATTTTTGCTAGGACTGCATTGCACATGAATCTTTAACCTGTTTTGCCAAGTTATCTCATCTCTTCTAATCACACCCTGTAGAAGAGCAGTCAAAGTGAGCTTTCAAAAGCATCCAAATCTCTTCATGTCTTCCTTTCTAGTTTTTTTGTGCATTAGAGAAAGGGTCTGCAAGATACAAACTTTGAGTCAAATCCAGCCCTTCTCCTGTTTTGATAAAGTTTATTCAGACACAGCTACAGTTGGACACAGGACACTCATTTGTTTACATGTTATCTATGGCTGCTCTCCCATTACAGCAGCAGGGTGGAGTAGTTTCAAAAAAAGACTGCTATAACCTGTAAAGCCCAAAATATTTACTGTCTGACTCATTACTGAAAAAGTGTGTTGTGTGCATTAAGCACATATTAAATGTGCAGTAAATATTTAATGAATGGCTTTATATAAAACCAAACCAAACTCACTGCCATCAAGTTAATTCTGTTGCATAGTGACCCCCGTTGGGTTTCCAAGGCTGTAAATGAAGCAGACTGCCTCATTTTTCTTCTGTGGAGCAGCTGGTGGGTTTGAACCACCAACCTTTTGGCTAGCAGCATAGCATAGCTCTCCTTACTGTACAAACCCTAAGACTCCACATGATTGTATAATTTTCTTTGTAAACAGAGACTTCGTGTTCAGTTCAGATTTGGGGTTCTGTTCAGATGGGTTATTTTTACTTCAACTATGTGACAAAAAGAATTCTACAATAAGCACCAATGATAAGACAGCCCAAAAAAAGTTATTTGAAGTAGCTTTCAAATATGTGCTCTTGGGAGCCAGCTTCCATCAATCTGCCTGTAACTCAGACACACTCACTTGCTCACACCTACAAGTTCTGATACTCATTTTAAGTGAATGTCATGTTATTATGTCAGATTTTCTGAAATAGTTTAATAGTTTTCAAGGCAGTTTCATCATCAAGTAAATAGCTGGTGGCATAGTGCCTGAGGCGTTTGACTGCTAACCAGGAGGCTAGTGGTTCAAACCCATAAGCCACTCCTCTGAAAGAAGATTGGGCAATCTACTTCCATAGAGATACCACCTTGGAAACCCAAGGAAGGGTCGCTATGAGTTGAATTGACTCAATGGCAGTGAATTTGGTGAAGGTTCAGCGTATTTGCTTTTTGGTTATGGGTGTAAGAGGACCCTTCCCAGTGGATGACTCTACATCCAAAGCTCTCTACAAGGAGGTAACAACTTACATGTGATAAAGCTGAGCTTTACTTTTTCAAAATGTCCTGCCAATTGAAAATACTTAGACATTTATAATTTAAGGACTGGTGATAAATTTGTTTTTATATTGGTGAAGTGTATACCTATTTAATAGGTAAAAGCTATTTTTTTGTGTATGTGTCCTTTGGTCAAGAAAACTGTTTTGATGAGCTGCCATCCTGGAAGAATGGAGGTCCAGATTTTTACACTAATGCAAACAACAGATGGTTAATTCTCTTTAGTTAATTCTCTTTAGTTCTGTCCCCCCCTTATGATTATTATTATATATATTTTTATTATGATCACTCTATACATACATCATCACATTATTGCACACATAGATTATGATTATATTTAGCAGTTAAATTTTGAAGAATAGGTACCAATTCTCAATAGTTCTTGTATTTCATATTTATGAATCATTTTAAGGAGATGCAATAGTTTTTAAAATATAAATTATCTGAGAATACCTCATTCTGAAAACCATTTAACTTGTAAAGGGAAAGGCAATCCCTTAGGAAAATGCAAGAAATTTTCAGCTGACACATAGCCCAGGCTGATTTTTCAGATAGTCAGTTTTTATTTAAGATATCCCTTTGGTCTGAATACTCTAAAGTACTTATTCATTAAAATAAAAACTATTTTTTTTCTTTTAATTGCACTGCCTCCAGGTCTCTGTGGAGGACTAGGTCGAGAATGTCCTGGGGGGGGGTATTATTTTATATAAAGTTTACCTTAATTGCTTGTGCTAGATACTAAGGCTGTTAGAATCCATATGCATACCACTATATAAGCTATGTAATTTACATGAACTCATTACTGTTGAGAATTCTGAAGACCATATTTAGTTATCCTCTTCCTCTTGAAATATTACTTTATATGGGCCTTATTTTCTAATGTTTAATTATATCACTGTCCTCTCACTCATCTATCTTCTTGCTTTGGGGAGTCTTCTTATTATCCTAAGGATACTGCACTTTAGAAAAGGAATGTTAAGGGGTCTGCCAGGGGACGTGGATCATGACCAAAATGTTTAAATCAGGACAGTAAGAAATAGTAATGAATATTGCAGAAAAATACGTACACACTCTGTGTTTATCAGTTTTCCCTCAAACTGTTTGACTGTTCAGTGTTTCTGATAGTATCACACATTATTCAAATAGACCTAAAGCCATGTTACACTGTTTTGTTTTTTTTTTTTTTTTCAGCAGCAAGCTATAAAAAGAGATCTTTTGCTCTGGCAAATCACCTCAGCAGTGCATTCGCCTTTACTGCTGCAGGCACCCTTTGCTTATCAAGAGAACAACAGCTGAGTCTGAAAAGGAGGGAAGGAAGGTTTAAGAGACATCACATCAATGTCACACGAAAGCATTGAGGTGACTTCTCTATTCTTTGGGTTTATGTATCTTATGAAACTTCAGATTTGAAAGACAAAATAGGTATCAGAGGGAACAGCATGAATTTGCAATGAGAAAGATCAGATGGGGGGAGCTTTACTTCCCACCCCCAGATGGACTTTGGTTAAAGAAAAAGTCAGAATAGCACTGAGATTTGAGTAGATATAGAGCAATTCTGTACACCCACATTGCATTAAAAATTTGCTGGAAGGCTTTCATATGCAATAAATAGCTATTTTGTATTTGTCACATATGCACAAGGAAATTTTCCTCAGTTCCACTCATTGCCAAGTGATTAATGCTCTATTTAATTATACATCTGTCTAATAGCAGAATACTGTAAATAATTTTAGGGAACAATACTTAAAAACTGCAGTTACCTCAAAATTTTATAAATATCTTGCCAAGTTCATTTATGATCCTGAATTTCTCTCTGCTTACTCCAAACCACACTATTATAAATCTCTCTCTCTCTCTCTCTCTCTCTCTCTCTCTCTCTCTCTCTCACACACACACACACACACACACACACATTCTTCTCTACCTAATCTCTATGTCAGTTACTTATAAGACCACATATCTGAATGGTTTAAAGCAAAAACCAAATCCATTGGCATTGAGTTGATTTCACCTCATGGCTCATAGTGATATCATGTGTGAAAAGAGCGGAACTGCTCAATAGGATTTTCTTGGCTATAATCTTTACGGAGGCAACTCACCAGGCTTTTCTTTTTGCACTGCTGGTGGATGGATTTAAAACACTAACTTTTGTTAGTAGTCAAACGCAAACCATTTGTGCCACTGGGGACCTCATCCTTCCCTTAGGCACAAGAAAATAGAACCTATCCTCCCACACAACACTTAAAATAGCAAGGATTTAAAATTGTATTAGCTTATTCTTAGCAAGGTTTTCAGTGGTTTACAAGCATATCCAATGTGGACCACCTTCTCTAAAAAGTTCAGTTAGACATTGGAAATGTTGAATAGTGCTAATCAAAGGTTAGTTTAGACTTTTTCGCATCTAATATTTTCTGAACATATTGTTATATTAGTTACAAAGTCAATACGATCAGCTGCTTATGAATAAACATAACTGAATTATTTTAAGGTCAAATTATTTCATGGTGGGATATTTTTTCAGATTAGAGGGAGAGATTTAAAAAACAGCAAGTTTTCTAGAGATTTCCTAAACCACACACCATTGATTTAAATAACTAATTCTCACCTCCCTACTTAACAGAAAACCTCT
Organism: Orycteropus afer afer; assembly: GCF_000298275.1. Lineage (NCBI taxonomy): Eukaryota > Metazoa > Chordata > Mammalia > Tubulidentata > Orycteropodidae > Orycteropus > Orycteropus afer. The sequence goes on along the minus strand of NW_006922004.1, from coordinate 897,892 downwards.
ATGTTGAATTAAATTGTCCACTACATGTTCTCAGTGTGTTTTATTTTTATTATCACTGCAAGGAAAAATGTGAAACGTGTTGAGACTGAGATTTGTAAATGTGTTTGTATTCTATCGGTAGAAAAAAATTGCTACTTAAGGTCACTTTTTTTCCATGAGAATACACAATCCTTAACAACCAATATGGGGAAAAAAAAATATTCTAAAGCACTGACTGGGAGATAAATGAGAGGAAATCAGATCAGAGCTTATCTAAAAACAAGAAGTGCCTGTAATAAGCACTTTTATAATTTCAAAAATTTTTACCATTTACTCGTCTCCATCATAATTTTCCTAATTCAGCTTTTCCTTGTACTTTCTGCTTTGAATAAATGACCTCTTTTTTGAAACAACTTCAAGACAATTAAAAAAAATTACTTTGTATCTTGAAGACTTCTAATTTCCAAGATACCCTTTTCTCACTAAATTTGAATATCCATGTTTCTATTGAGTTTTGCAGGAGCTGTGGTGGTGTAGTGCCTAAGGCATTTGATGCTAACCAGAAGGCTGGTGGTTCAAACCCACTAGCCACGCCTTGGAAGAAAAGTTAGGAAATCTATTTCCATAGTGATACCGTCTGGGAAACCCAAGAAGGGATCTTTATGAATCAGATCTGACTCTATGGCAGTGAGGTTTTTTTTTTCCTTAACTGAGTTTCACACACTTGCACACACACACGTTCAAATAAATGCACATACACACACAAACATCGATTCATGAAAATCACTGTAATTTATCTCCAAGACTGATAATCCTTCTTTGTGTTGTTGTTGTTGTTATGTGCTGTCGGGTCGGACTGACTCATAGCGACCCTTCCTTGGGTTTCCGAGGCGGTATCACTACAGAAGTAGATTGCCCCATCTTCCTTCTGAGGAGTGGCTGGTGAGTTTGAACTACCAGCCTTCTGGTTAGCAGTCAAATGCCTTAGGCACTATGCTACCAGAGCTCCCTTCTTTGTATTAGATAGTAAAATTTCAAATGTGAATAAGTAGAATACAATCTGTTTTTGAAGCAGTACATGCATTAAATTTCAAAGGCTCAAATCCAATTAGTCTGCTTGCTAATGGGATTAATCATCTACTAATACATATTGATTCTCTTAGCTGTTGTGGTTTTTCCTCCCTGTTTATATTTTGCAGAGATTTTACTAGAAACTTGACTGTTTGTTTGCCATTCTGCTCACCAACAAGCACTTTCACAAAAGATGGACAATTGCACGCAACAAATTGATTGGTTATTTCATTAATTCACCCAGCGTGTAATTATCGGGAAACTAAGGACAAGAGCCGTGCTAGGCACTATGTCTACAAACAAAAACACAGTCCATGTACTTTAGTGCCTTGCAATCTAGAATGGGGGAGGGGCAGGGGAACCAGAATCATAAATAGTTAAATACAGTGTAACAAGCATATTGTAATTAAAAAAAAATACATTCAAAATCATTGAATTGGTGTACATTCTGCTGTGAATATTCTCAGTGACAGCAACAAAAAAATAAATAAACTACAAGAGAAAGTGAAATGCATTCAATGAGTTTACCTACAAAGAACAAGCAACTGTGTTTTTTACATATATTATTGCATGCTGTGAAGTATTATTATTTCAATTTTATAAATTAGAAAAGCTAAGTTTTGAGGAGGGTGATTGTTACCCAAACATCACGGGGCTGGGTAAGTGCCTGAGTTGAGAGTAGAGTTCCATATTCCTGATTCCGGTACCCAGTAAGACCTGCATCACAAAAGAGAGATTGCTCAGTTAAGCCCTGTGAAGGCAGGACTCAGAGAAACTTGAAAAAATGCCATTTGAGCTAGACTCAGAAGGTGGAACGGTAATTTAGAATGTCTGCGCAGGAGGGAAACGTCAGTGAGGGAAGAAGCCAAAGGAACAAAGTGTGGAGATATGCAGACCTGTGGTGCATTTTCAAACTAGGCAAGAGCAGAGTAGACACAGGACCCAACAGGAGGTGAATGTCAAGATGAAAAGGGAAGAGCGAGCTGGGATCAGAGTGGAAAGGGTCTTGAAAGCTTCAGCAACGCATTTTTTTTTTTTCTGAGAAGTTACCTGCAGTTTTATCTAACAAATGATAATTTGTTGAAAGTTCAAACAGAATTAATTTTGCTAACAATTTCCGGCATGGCCTATTTTGTAAGTATCTTAAACAATACTCAAATAATGTAAACATCATAATTTTAAGCTCCTTTCTAAGAAAAATATGACCACTTTGTGGAACTTTAGTCTGGTATATGTTGCTATTTCTAAAAATATTATCAGTTATTTTTCAGGGATTGCTATGACTTTTGGACATTGCCATTTGATGCTTTAGACATACATAAAACACATTCTTACTGAGTTTCATATTTTAGATACATTTAGTATCTATAACTAATCTACTTTATATGTGCTAAGTTTTATCTTGTATTTGGCCTTTTTTTGTTTATTTAATTCAGTAATATTTTAGAATAAAAATCACATGATAGTAGCACTATTTCTATGCCTCGTGAAATAATATTTAATGATTTCTGTACAAAGAAAACTCCAACTTTTATGAGCTGCATATTCATCCCATATTCAATGCATAAAATCTATTGTAGTGCATTACATGAATTTTATCTGTGGCTCAATCTATGATGCCGTGTCCAGCACCTCATCACATGTCATGAAACAGAGCAACACGAAAGGATTAAGGGATTAAGAGAAACGGGGGCCAGGCGGACGCTTTACGTATTAAGTGAGAGCGACACCTGATGCCTTTGTTCTGCTTTATTTATACATTTACAGATGATTATATCATTGTTCTTGGAATCCATACAATCAACCATTTTCCACATAGTTCAAGTTTTACTCCTCTACATGCCCAAGGACAACAGATGGTCACTGGAACAATCACAAAAGCCTCCTCAGGAATAATGAATGTAAAACAATAAATGTTTACTAGGGCACAGTGACCCAAAGCATGAAATATTCCAACAAGATAGCATACATGGACCACTGAAATAACATCTACTTTTGACACTTAATGTTTTGCCAAGTAAACATTTAACTATGAGAGAGGCCTTGCCTTCCTTTGTTGCTATTGGACATATGCCTTGCACTCATGTCCTTTGATAATTTCTCTCTTGGTCTCCAATACTATGATATGTTTGCATCCTACGAAATAATTCCTATTTGGGTCATGTGGTTGAGTAATTATTTCTTGTGAGGTTTGCCTCTCTAATTTTTGTTCCTTATTTTGATTTGTCCCACTTGTTTTGTTATCCAGGTTGTCATAGTTATTTTCACTTCTACTATGAGAGTTCAAGGAGCTCTGGTAGCATGGTGCCTAAGACATTTGACTGCTAACCAGAAGGCTGGGGGTTCAAACCCACCAGCCACTCCTCAGAAGAAAGATTGAGCAATCTACTATCCATAGTGATACTGCGTCGGAAACCCAAGGAA
>NW_006922004.1:888823-893201 GCF_000298275.1 Orycteropus afer afer | reverse complement strand
ACAGCAGTTCACATACAATGTCTCATGACATTGACTACAATTTACCCCAATGCAACAGCTCCTCTCCCACTTCTTCCTGATAGTTACCTCTTCCCTGTGTCCATCCCTCCATATACTCCTGTCCCCTGAGCTGTCTCCCTGTGCATAAACACCCCTTCTTTCTCCCATTATTGTTCTCTCCAAGGAGTGTATCTACCTCAGGTGAATGTTCAACACATATGCCTGTCTTTTGTTTGGCTGGAAGCCATAGGTGTATGGTTTCAATTCCAGACCTGAGGGGCAGCCAAGGGCCATAGTCTCAGTGGTTCCACCAGGTTCTATCGGACCAGTAAACCTGGTCCCCCCTTTTTTTTCCCAAGTGATTTTGACTTTTGTTCCACATTTTTCTCCTTCTCTACCAGGATCTCCTACATAGATCCCCATCCAAGTGGTTGACAGTGGTAGCCAGGTACCATCTAGTTCTTCTAGTCTCATAGCTTACAAATTTTCAAGTGACTTCCTTTGAACCCTATAAAGAAAATACTTATTTTTATAAATAAAATGTTTTAAAATCTTTCTGATTTAAAGAAATAACATAAACATCTCAGTGAACTTCCACTAACAAAGATGCACCTTAAGCACAAGCTATGGTTGTGAACTTGTCAACCTTTCCACTTGACAATTTTACCAAATTCATAGAAGTTTTTTTTAATAAATAATGGTAGAATATCCAGTTGAGTACTGCAAGAGTTTTTGGAGTTCCCTGCTGCTAGGTGATTCTGTGCCCCAAGGGCTCAAAGTTGTGCAACAGTAACAACAAAAAATTCAAGCTTGTGCTGCCAATAAAACATAGAAGCCCTGTCAAATTTATCAGGCCATGTGCCAAAACGCTTGCTACTTGGTACTGGAATATGAATTGGGGGCTGACTGGGTAGCAATTAACTGCAACAACAACAAAGATGCCAATTGCAGGCAGTTCCTTGTGCACAAATTGACAATATTTTGCACCATGTCAACATTTACTTTAGCCATTTCTGATTGGACCAGAAATTGGTGCCTAAGCAAATGATAGCCATGCACAGATTAACCATTAGCTTCTTATGAAAACTCTACCCAATAGGAATATTCTATGTTAAGTACCAGAAATACACAGAGAAACCAAACTCGCTGCCATTGAGTCAATTCCAACTCATAAGGAGCTCCCACTGGATTTCCTAGGTGGTAAAATCTTCACTGAAGTAGATTCCCCATCTTCTTTCCGTGGAGCAGCTGGTGGGTTTGAACCACTGACCTTCTGGTTAGTAGTTAAATGCCTTATGCACTGTGTCACCAGAGCTCTCCTACATTGAGTAGTACCTAACTAATGATCTAATCAGATATTTTCCCTGAGAGACTTAAGAACTTGACAGATAAAAGACAGACCAAAGAGTGATTGAAAAGATTAAGAGACTTACAGAGAGTGTAGATGTTTATAAAGAACCTTGGTAATTGTTAGCAGGAAACTGAAATAAAGAAATAGACCAAGAATGAGAAGAGAGAAAAAAGAAGGGAAGGGCAGAACAGGGCAGAGGAGGGAAGGGTAGGGAGAGAAGAGAAAGAAGAAAGGCAGGATAAGGAAGGGGAGGGGAGCGGAAAGAGAGGGAAGAGAAAGGAAAAGTACAGATAAAGAAATTGAGTCAGAAGAATGACAGAGTGAATATGTTTGGAAACAGATTACACCCCAGAAAAGAACTGCTACAGTTGCTGAAGTGACACTGGAGGAATGTGTGTGTGTATGTGAGAGAGAGAGAGAGAGAGAGAGAGAGAGGTGGGGGGGAATATTCCAATTCTCCCTGACTATATATACTTATCTCCCATGTATCTCCATCCATCTTGATAAGAAGATCACTGTATCTCATAAGGTCAATATAGCCACAGACATCAAAGTTCCACTAATATATATAGTTAATAATTTTCATAATAGAATGCAGAGGCACCAAAAACAGCCCTATTTATAGTTTAACAAATAGTCTCAAACCCAAATGTCTTCTGAACTCAAGCAGGTAAATGAGTGAGGCCATCTGATATAAGAAGTGACAGGCAGTGGTGGAGAACAGAAGAAGGCAGCTTTTAGTCATCTGCAATAATTATGTCACAGGCATATAGGGTCTGTGTTGCTAAATCTTCTGATTATTCAACAGAAGCTAGAAATCTAAATTTCATGTGACTTCTGTTTATTAAATGTTGGCTCAATTGTTTTTGGTTAATAATAATAATATGAGGGACAAAGAAAATATGTGCAAACCAGATATAAGATGTTGGGTTTACAACTAAAAACAAGCCTGCTTTTGACAGCATCTGTGCAATGGCTCTGTTTTCAACATAAATCGAACTATTTTCTATGACTTTTTTTTTCCTCCAAAAAATGAGCTTGATCCTGGCTCATCTAATGAAATGGAGTTTCACTGTTTTGTTCAGATTTTTCATTTTTTTGCTGGAAACTTCCAAGGCCCATGTCTGCAAGATAGGCAGTGATGAGTTGTGACATGTATCCTTTGCATCATTTGTCAACCTGAATGACACGGAAATGAAAAGCTGTCATTTCATACCTGAAATCTCTTTGCTTTATCTCCTGTTGTTTCAGCAATGCACAGTGTTGGTGGTGTCTCGGTATGGATCGGGGTCTTTATCTTCTATCTAAGGATTTCATCTAACAAGAGGAAAATAGCTTACAGCACACCGTAATTGTTCATCTTTATTATCACCTTCATCAATTCTGTTTTTCTTTATTTTTACTTATTCTACCTGAATTCTTCTTAAACCCTGTGCTGCTAGTAAGATGGTTTCCTGTGTTAATATTATTTTGTAGGACCATTGCAGATCATTCAACTGTAACCATTGCATTATGATTTACTTTTTTAATTTTTTTTTTTTACTGGACACAGAGACAAATTTTCAATAACATTTGCTGTTTATTTTATTATATACTATAACTACTTATATTCTTTCATTAGGAAACGTTATTGTTGTAAGTTCTTATTGAGTGGATTCCAACTTATAGTAGCCTTATGTGTGCTGAGTAGAACTGCTCAATAGGCTTTTCAAGGCCGTGAACATTCACAAGAAAATCATCACACTTTACTTCTGAGGTGCCTCTGGGTAGGACTGAACCACCGACTTTTCTGTTAGTAATCTATCACTTAACCATTTGAGACACCCGAGGACTCCAGGGAAAGTTAACACTGGGTTGCTGTTGTCATCATTAGATGCCATCAAATCAGTTCTAACTCAGGGCGACTATGTGCAACAAAACTAAACACTGTATGATACTCACAATTGTTGCTGTTTGAGCCCATTGTTGCAGCCACTGTGTCAATCCATCTCTTTGACGGTCTTCCTCTTTTTCACTGACCCTCTGCCTTACCAAACAGGATGTAGTCTCCAGGGATTAGTCCCTCGCGATAACATGACCAAAGTATGAGATGAAGTCTTGCCATCCTCACTTCTAAGGAGCATTCTAGCTGAACTTCTTATAAGACAAATTTGTTTCTTCTTCTGGCCCTCCATGTTATAGTCAATATTCTTTGCCAACATCATAATTCAAATGTATCGGTTCTTCTTTGGTCTTCTTCATTCATTGTCCAGCTTTCACATGTATATGAGACAATTGAAAATACCATGGCTTGGGTTAGTTTTATTTAAATGCCAATATAAACATGTATGACTTGGTATATGATATCCAGATAACTTTACTTTTCACGTGGCTTTGAACGAATAATAAGTTAGACTTACTTTCATCAACTTAATGTGTTTCCTCATTTCCTTCATGTACTTGAACCTTAAATTATTGGACACCTTTTTACAGTAAGGATTTCAGTGAACATTTATAAACTTTACTTGAAATTTGCTATGAATGTGTGAAAACTTACCAGTAATGAGTGGTTGAGGGGTAATAAAGTCAAGGGTACCAACTAGGGCCTAGACTTTTGGAAATCTGTCATCTATTAAGCTTTATCTATTACAGAAACTCATGATATATTCTTTCACAAACAGTCCTGTCTGGTAAAAAGGTACTGGAGAAAGGAGCTGAAAATAATAATAATAACAAGAAATATTTATTAAAAAATAGGTGGGTGTTTAAAATCAGTCACTTTCAATATTTTTTGAACAACTGCTCCATATACACCCCTAGATTGTGGCATGCTCCAAAAGAGTAAGATAAGATTCTTGAACTTAAAAAAATAAAAAGTAATATAAGGTATATAGAAGGGTATTAGTGGTAACCACCCACTGCCATAAAATCAATTCTGTCTCACAGCAACTCTACAGGACAGAGTAAAACTGCCCCATAAGATTTTCAAGGCTGTAAATTTGATGGAAAAAGACAGACTCACCTTTCTCCTGCAGAGTGCCTGGCTGC
>NW_006922004.1:861939-880183 GCF_000298275.1 Orycteropus afer afer | reverse complement strand
ATTCTGATACTAATTGTCCCTCCCACAGCACTCTCTACTTTTTTGCTCTCATTTAACATCTGCTAAACCAGTAAAACCAAACTCACTGCTGTTGAGTAGGATGCGACACATAGCAACCCCTCCTTGGTTTTCCAAGGTGGTATCACTATAGAAGTAGATTGCCCAACTGTCCTTCCAGGAGTGCTGGTGGGTTTGAACCATCAGCCTTCTGATTAGCGGTCAAATACCTTAGGCACTAAGCCAAAAGCCAAAAAATGAACTCAATGGTAATAGGTATGTGGTTTTTTTTGTTATTATGATTTTTGTTTTGATGGGCAAAGTTGGAGGGTAGTGGACATTTATCAGTATATAAAATTTGCCATAAAACTATATATTTACACACACACAAATACACACACACTAACACATTATTGAAACATTAGGGGGAGAAGATAAATATACACACATTGTAACATTAAGGAGAGAAGATTCTGGAAAATATTTTATTATCAAGGAATGATTAATAAATTTTAATATATAGCTCTTAATATTATGAATCAAATATGTATAAAACATAATCAATATGATTTTGTTTAATATATTTTAGGAAACAAATAGTATCTATAACTGCATCTATATGTTCTTTTCAAAAATTAGTCTCCTCATTCTAATTTTCCATGGTATTTTAAGTACCTATGATCCCTTGAGTTTTAAAGTTTAACCTACTTATATGAAGTCTTCATAATAGCAAGAAAATATGGGGAAAAGTTAAAGAGGAGATGGACAGTAATGGAACAGTTTTTCCAGGTGACTCACTGGTTATGATTTGAGGTTGGAAATGAAGACAAAGTCTTATAAGACTAACAGAGACCAGAGACTGGGTCACGAGGGTGCCTGTGTAACTCTGAAAAGCTAATAATGTTGGAAATAGAGAGAAAATAAATCAAGAGAAAATAACATTTGGTACTTGGGGACATGCTGAATTTCAGGAGCAAGTGAGAGAGAAAAAAGTCCCAATGGATTCCAAAATTACAAACCTGGAGAGGCAGAAGTGCAATATGGGTGATGGAAAGCATAAAAATTAGGGGAAACAATTTTTAAGGAAGAGAGCTCCATCCTAGACACAGGCGATCCTAGCTACTAAATCATTAGAATGGAAGAACTCCTGGACATGTTCAAATGCATCACAATGAAAAAGAAATAGGAATACCTGAAAACAGATATTGGTGAGTCATGGTGATTAAAAGTATGCTAGTGAATAAAGTCCTTAAAAGAGAGTGTGTGTAGGGGGAAAAGACAAAACAAGTCACTGGTCCTTCTATTGGAGGAAGGAAAAATAAATACAGCTAGAATATGTGTACTCAAAAAAAACACAAGGAGCCATGAAGGAGAGTAGGATTTATCTTCAGTAGCAGAGCATCCTAGAGAAAAAAATCAAATAATAAAATAGCCAAAATTATAGAGAGGTGGACTGTTGGTGCTTTCAGCACTGAAAAGTTCTCTGGTTAACATTGCAAACACAAAATAAGGAATTACGTGGAAAATGCACTCTAAAACATCCAATTAAATGTCTGCCTTTCCTCTCCCTTTTGTTTTTGAACTTGAACACTTTCAACATAAGCAAGGAAGTCTTGCATGTAATGTCCAAGTCACATTAAAGGAATCAATTAGATCTCTCTGATAGCAATATGCTTTGGGTTCATAACACAATAATTAATCAAGCATTCATTCTCAAGATTGTTGCTTTTTATTAAACTAGCAGATATTGCAGAATTTTTCTCAGTGCTTATGCACATGTGTAGATTTCCTAGAGGAAGGATGATGATTACAGTTCCCCAAATTAATTTTCCCATTTAGAGCTTTAATTACCAATTAATTGCTCTAATCTGACAGCAGTGGCCCAGGTAAGTAAATCAGAAGTCAGACATTTCCGCAACCTCAAATTAGTTGAATGGGTTTCCCAGATCTTTGAGGCACCCCCGCCCTAGTTTGCCTGCATTTCTGTGCCATGCTAGCAGAACCTCCCTAGTGATTTAAAATAAATAAATAAATAAAAGTAGTAATTGGAAGTAGTCAGGCATTTCTTTATAATTTAAAATTTTTTAAACTTCTCAGTAGGCAGAGGTGAACAATGGGGTGAAAACAAACACTAAACCTAATTACAGTCCTATATATTTTGGGGTAACAATATAAGAGCATTAGAACTGTGCCTGGACAGCCACTGCTGATGGATGGCAGCTGTGAGCTGTCTGGAGAGGATGATGGAACAGAGGATGGGATTTTTGCTACTAGAATGAAAATCAGGCTCATGTTCTCCTCAGAGAGGCAGATAACATTCAGGAAATACAGAACCAAGTGAGGTTATGCATTGAGAAAATAGAGCTGCTGAAGACATGATGTTTCTTCAGGGGTTTATACTTCGGTGGGGAAACAGATTGGAAAATTAAAATACAAGATGAAAAGCACTGGTATAGAGTGCCTGAATGGCACAGCTAGTTAAGCACTCAACTACTTGTTGTTGTTATATGACGTCAAGTTGGACTCGACTCATAGCAAGGCCTCCTTGGGTTTCCGAGGCAGTATCACTACGGAAGTAGATTGCCCCATCTTCCTTTTGAGGAGTGGCTGGTGGATTTGAACCGTCAGCCTTCTGGTTAGCAGTCATGTGCCTTAGGCACTATGCTACCAGAGCTCCTACTCAACTACTAGTGCTCTACTATTAAACCACCCAGAGATGACTCAGGAGGAAGGACTGGCAATTTGCTTCTGCCTTGAAAGCAACTCTACTCTGCATCGACTCCAAGGCAACTAACAATGACAACATTATAACACTAATAAAAGTAAATGGAGAGACTTATGGGACTATATGGGAGAGAGTGAATTTGAGGCACAAAAAACGAGGGTCATCCATTCGCTCACATGATAATAATCATAAAACTGGATAGTAATAGCAATCCAATATATTGGATAGTACTTTATGGTTGTCACAGCACATTCATACAGATTTTACTTTCTTTGGTTCAATAATGTGAGAAAGTTAGGGAAAGTATTATTGGCTTACTTTATAATATCTTCCTGGACAATCCATAGATGCACACACTAGTAATTAGCAACGTGGGTGATAGCTCAGTTTTCTTTGTTATAGTCCAGTGGTCTTTCCACACTGATGATTCTATGTTTTGAATAATCACTTGGGACATAAACAACAGAATTAACCTTGGATGCTGTTTGTTAGATAGCACATAATATGGTATAATTGGGAAGACAAAACAGATTGTAAATGGAAGATGGAAAAAGATTAAATATGTAAAACCATGACCTGAATTATCAAGGTTGACCTCTCTAGCATTTGTTCTCACAAAATATAATGGCAAGCATAAAGAGGTTGATTTATTTTTTTTTAATTTTCTAAAAAGACACATGATGGGCTCTCTAGCAATCTATGTAAATGGTTTTGATTGTTAGTAGTTAGCAGCCATAGGAATAAACCCAAGAATCAGACAAATAGTCAAGAATCAGTGAAACTGTATATGCCAATAAGTCAAGTGTTTGCCTCTGTATGATTCTTGTCTAGTAAATAAAGAAATAAAAAGGACAAGAATCACCAGTTCATGATAGTTTAATTAATGCATATCAAATGTACTTCATGAGTACTAGTACTTCTTCATTCTATAAAATGGGGTGCAATGGCATGGTCTGACACCTTTGGTATCAGAACGTAAGATCAATGACAAGCATGTTGATAGCAATTATTAGACTGACTTAGTTGGTATAGAGTAAGAGTGACATCCAGTGGCTGGTTTTGTTGCCACTCCTGGACACACTTGGGGAGTGTGCCTCATGGTGGGGAAAGCATTAGGGGCACTGAGCAATCTGTATTCAGAACAGTTCTGTGGTAGGTGATAATGAAACTTGAACAAAAAGTGTGATTGGTCTATGTCCTCCAGCATGGGGAGTAGGGTTCCCATGGTGTTAATACTAGAGCATGAGGAACATGCTGATAGCAAAAAGGACACACTATAGATTAGACTTGATGGCAGTGAGTTACTTACTTAGTTAATCATGAATACTTTTTACACTTGATTCTCTCTACCATCCAGAAAAGACCCAGAAATATTTATGAAAGGAGGAAAAAAGGCCTCTTAACACATATGTTACTATCAAGCCAAGTACCTTGATTATGGGAATAGGGCTACAATATATAATGCATCTTGACTTCACGATATATCTACATGCAGGGCATAATCACTAAACTAGTACTAAGAGTGGCTTAAATTGATACTTAAAGCAGCAAGACCTAAAAATAAATTTCCAAGCACTCAGAAATAGTAGTATTTTATGTAAGTATTTGATTGATTTTCTTCTTTTTCTTTTAACTTGTGAGGAAAACCAGTCTCTGAAACTTTGAATATTTAAATAGAGGCTGCCATTATCAGTTAAGGTTGACAATTCTCATTGCACATGTGTCTTAACAAGGAGGAAAGGCATACTCCCTGCTTTGGAGTAGTTTATATATCTATATGTAATTAAAAAAATAAAAATAAAGCTATACCAGTGTCACATGCATGTACATATTTGCATGTGCATATTTCCATGGTATTTTCAATCACCTTATATGCATATGAGAGCTGGACAATGAATAAGGAAGACTGAAGAAGAGTTGATGCTTTGGAGTTGTGGTGTTGGCAAAGAATGCTGAAAGCACCATGGATTTCCAAAAGAATGAACAAATCTGTCCTGAAAGAAGTGCAGCTGAAATGCTCCTTGGAAACAAAAATGGCTAGCCTTTGCCTCACCTGCTTTGGTCATGTTGTCAGAAGGGACCATTCCCTGGAGAAGGATATCATGATTGGTAAAGTGGAGGGTCAGTGAAGAAGGGGAAGGCCCTCAACAAGATGGATAGACACAGTGACTGCAACAATGGGGTCACGTATAGCAAGGATCGTGAGGCTGGCACAGGACCAGGCAGTGTTTCGTTCTGTTGTACAGGGGGTCATTGTGAGTCAGAGCCGACTCAGCAGCATCTAACAACAACAACAACAGAGACATTTTCAAGGGAAGAAGTGTATTATTATGTGGGAAATGTAGTATCTGCACTTCTCATTCTGTTCAACTAGAAAGATTATCCACATAGTGATGAAGAAAAATGGATGCATTTTGGCAGTTTCAGGGCCTGTGGTTCTCTCTTTATGGAGAACATTATGAGAAAAGCTGGAGGTAAGCCTGAAGCTCTCCATGAAGTAGATGGCCAAAGTCCATTCTAACCCTTCATAACCCAACCACACCACTGTTAGGACCCACCCTAGCATCTACTACTCCTAGCTTGCAGCTTTTGGTCTCATAGACTATAAATATGAATGTACAATGATGTGAGTAATGTCTGTCATTCCCACCAAAGCAAAGATCAAGTCTGTTTTTTACTTCAACTCTGTATAACCCACCTTTCACACACAGTAGGAATTTAATAAACACATTTTGATCTCCAAAATCCAAGGGGAAAATTTACCGATGGGAGAAAGGAAAAGATGAGATAGAGATGGATGAAAAGATTGGAAGTGGAAGGATCACAGTTTGTTGTGATTTTTCAGGCATTGAAATGATTTAAAAGTCTTCACAACATCAATAAACATTAAGATTACAAGCTAAAAGAAAGAAAGGATGAAGTAATGAAGTAAACTAGAAATGTGCTCCCAAAGTGCAGAAGTGTGAGTGGTGTCTCCTGGAGTTGTGCAATGTAGCAACCCAGTCAGAAAAAACTTCATGAACATGGGACATAAGCTGGTCTTTGGAGAATTTGAATAACATAAACTACATTCCACGAAATGGGAAGACAATGGAAAATTCAGGGCAACCAAAATGAGTATATTACATTTTGAAGATTTCCCTGAACTAGAAAATGTTGTTGTTGTTGTTGTTGTTTTGTGCCGTCGAGTCCGCCCCGACTCATAGCGACCCTTCCTTGGGTTTCCTAGGCAGTATCACTACGGAAGTAGGATTGCCCAACCTTCCTTCCGAGGAGTGGCTGGTGGGTTTGAACTGCCAGCCTTCTGGTTAGCAGTCAAGTGCTTTAGCCACTATGCTACCAGAGCTCCTGAACTAGAAAATAGTAAGGAATAATAATTGGGACTATATTATCGATGGATACTTCCAAGCTACAGTGTTTGAACTTTGAATTGTGGGCAGTGACTTTTTGAGGAAATGGCAAGGAATGTTAATTTGGTAGTGATATGTGAAATGAGGGACATCTGGTGGTGCAATGCCTAAGGCATTTGACTGCTAACCAGAAGGCTGGTGATTCAAACCCACCAGCAACTCCTCGGAAGGAAGATTGGAAAATCTACTTCCATAGTGATACCACCTCGGAAACCCAAGGAGGGGTCCCTATGAGTCAGATCCGACTCGACGGCAGTGAGTTTTTAGTTTTATGTGGGACGAATTCTAATAGGAAGACACAGGAAATTGAGAGTTCAATTAAGAAGGTATTGTATTAATCCAGGCATTATTCTACATCAATATGAAAGATGATATTAAAAATGAAAATAGTAAGATGAGCTGAGTGTAAAACATAGACAAATTTAAATAAGACTTGATACAGCCTAATGACTTTTGGGTTAAGTAGTCAAATGTGTCCAATCCTAGTGCCTGGATATGGTGACATTGTTAGGGAAAATCCAGAGCAAGGAGCTAGTTAGGGGCATGGAGAAATACTGATTTTGCTTGGAGACATTATGGCAAGAACCCAAAGTAAGAATGTTCAATAATATTAGGCTATAGACAACTGGAGTTCAGGTGAGGGGCCGATCACAGAAATGTAGAATTAAAGTTGTGAAGTTATGGGTGGGTGGGGGGCAGGTCTTCTCTAAAGGAAAGATTATAAGCAAAAAGAACATATACCGAACTTTAAACAATAGCCGTATTCAAGGGAAGTTTGAAAGAGCAGAATGAGAGAAGTTAGGCTTTTATTGATTCATTTGTCTGCTGGTTTGGTTCTCTGCTTATATAAATTATCATTTCATTATTTCTCTACCATTTCTGCATCAATTAGAATCAATTAGCATTACCTTGTAATATTAATCACTTAACTAAAAGTTAATAAAGTCTCTCAAGATTCCTAAGCTTCTGTAAAAATTATTTTACATTTGCATCATATAAAGATAAAAATCACAATATTTGGTATCTAAAAGAGTAGGCCTCAAATCCTGGCAGTAACTTTCTGTATATAGTCCCTTGGAAAAATTCCTTAAATTATGTAATCTGAGACTTCATGGTGACAGATACTCTGTAATGTTTGATAATTAAATTTGATTATGCAGAAAAGAGACTATGTCTAACCTGTGATATATTCAGTCAATATTAGTTCTCTACTCCTCCCTACCTTCTTAGCAATTGCAGTAGTAAAACTTATTATTTATATATACCACTCACTCATTTGTTTATTCATTTAATCTTTGACTTTATCTCATGTTCAAGCACTTTCCAGATGCTGAGGATACAGTAGGAAGAAAAAGAAAGATAAAGGCTAGTCTTCTTGAGGCTTACAGAGTAGTAGAAGAAAGAAACAAATGAGCCAGTTAACTGAAAATACACCGTCGCCTCACTTATTGACCATCTCATTATCCAATATTTTGCATTTACAATAGCAAAAAAAACACAAAACTACTATCTGACTATTTTGCACATTGATGATGTGTGTCTGACAGCAATGAACACCGAAGTGGGAGGTGAGAGTAACATTGACTGTAATAGTTGAAGGTATTTGTCAAGGTGACTGCACCATGATTCTAAGTGGGTTGGCAGTTATGCAGTACTATTATTTGACGGTTATGTATTGATGCAGTCATTCTCCATTTTGTGATCCTATGTGGTCATCCTCCATTTTCATACAATGACTTGGTCTTTGGAACCTAGCAATGTCAATGAGTTAGGAGAGGGTATATGTGTAAAACAATTTCAGGCAGTGATGAATTCTTTAACATATATAAAGGAGGATAAAAGTATGACAAGATTTGTGTGTGAGTGGCTCTGTTTTAGAGTAGAACACAAAGCCTAAATGAAATAAGAGTAGAGAAAGAGCCACGGGAAAACTGAGGAGAGAAAGCATACACAGTGCACAGAAAGGGCAATGTCCGTGGCAATGAGTGTGGGAAATGTGAAGAACAACAAGATGGCAGGCCCATGTGACTGGAGTGGCATGAACAAAGGGTAGTAGTCAGAGGTTTTGGCAGTAGTAAAATCACATAGGCCCTGTGAGTGATAGCAAGGAGTTTACTTTTTTATTTTCCCCTCCAAAGGGGGATGGGAAATTATTGGAATTGACAGAACAAAGGGGTAAAATCATCTGCTTTGGTGGAAAGTCATAGTCCCTAAATTCAGTTAAATAAATGCTTGCTAAACCTCTATATTTACCTCTGTGTGAGTCTCCCATTTCCTCCACCTCATAATCTATGTATCAATGCTGTACCAAATCTTGTTCTAAATGAACTAGAGCCTCATACAGCAAAGGTATTTCAAAGTCTGAAGGAAGAAACAAGGTATAATTTTAAAGTGCTTAGGAAGAGAGATATTTTTAGAAAAGGAAAACAGAAACTTTGGACTCCATACCTTTTCCCTAGTCCACTTCAATAGAAAAACAAACAAAAAAAAAGAGAATCCCACCATATGTCATTAGATAGTATTTCATTGTCTACACAAAGATACTGGTGGCACAAATAAATGATGGAGACTTTGACTTTGTGTTTAAAAACAAATATAGCAAAGATTTCAAGTTGTAGATTGGCATCTACATAATGAATCCATTTGACAAAACTGCATGAATTTATTAGAAAAAAAAATAGAGCATATGATGCTTTACAAGTGTCTGCTGGAAGACCACAAAACCAGCAGCAATAATTTCTGGCTGTAAATATATTGTAAACAACTACTTTCAGAAGAGAGTAGCAGTAGCAGAGGAACCAAAGGTGACTTTATAACTATGCAGTTTGTAGTATTTTACAACTTATTTCCCTTTAGCTAGTAATGATAGTTTTCTCAGTAAAACCACGGACATGATTTATTAATAATCATTCATTGGCGCCTTATTGACAATCTGCTTCCAAAAGTTCACAGCTATGAGATGCAGCTCTACTCTACAACACATGGGATCACCATGAATCAGAATGAATTCTATGGCAACTGATCAGTTGGTTTAATCTTAACCCTAAACAGTACGTATTATATACATTGCCCCTCCATCCTTCCGGATGTGAAAGCTGATACTCAAAGACGTTAAGTGACTTGCCCACCAAAAAAACCAAACTCACTGCCATCAAGTCAGATCTGACTCATAGCGACCCCTCCTTAGGTTTCCCAAGCAGTATCACTACGGAAGTAGATCTCCCAATCTTCCTTCCAAGGAGTGGCTGGTGGGTTTGAACTGCCAGCCTTCTGGTTAGCTGTCAAATGCCTTAGGCACTATGCCACCAGAGCGCCCTAAATGACTTGTCCAGTGCCACTCAATTAGTAAGTATCTGGACCAAGGCTTGAATTCAGATCCATCAGGTTCCAAAGTCTGTGGCTTAGATAGCTTATCAGAAAGCAGTAGAGTAAGAAGGTTTTACAGTGTATTAAATTTGTAAAAAATAAAGAGATACTACTTTTTGCAAAAGCAAAATATATTTTATTTGAGAAACATGTGTTGGACCCGAATTTGGAAAGGAGTGTCGGTGCGAGGAACGTGACACTGACTCGACAATGCAAAAGCAAAGGAGAGGTTTATTTCCAAACTCAAGCTGGGGTCTCCGCTTACACCGATGCAACGGCCTGGGCAAAAAGACCCCCGCTCCTTTTGTTCTATATATTTATAGGATTTTCAAGGGGCAGTTACACAAGGTGGGGCTGAACATCAATGATTGGTGCAGGGGACAAGTTCTGCTATTTGGTGGCGACTGATAGGTGCAAGCTCGGGACTTTCCAGTTTCCTGTCGAGGAAGGGGTCCCCCCCTCGGGACTTTCCGGATTCTGGCTTCTCTGATTGGTGTTTGCATATCAGTGATTTCTTATAACTAAGTCTATTCTAGTAAACCGAAACTTAAGTAAGAAAAATGAAACTTAGGCCTGGTAATACCTTGAGACTTACCTAAATTAATAGTACAAAAACAAGTTAAGCTAGAAACTAGAGCTAGTCACAAAGTTATCTGAGTAAATATAATTGCTACTCAACTTACATATGTATTTCCACAATTCCTAAGTGACCAGTAAAATAAGTTCCAGTACCTAAGGTTTTCTATTAAACTTGTTATATTCTCTAAGTAATAAACTAGATATTACTAGTTTATTAGTAAACTAAGATTACTATGTTTCTAACGTTGTTCCCCTTACACATGTAGCTCATATAGTTAATCTCATTGCTCCTCTATAATATCAGTTTTTTAGAAAACAGGTTGATAATTTCTCCTTTTGTAAAGATTAAAGTCAAATCAGAGTATTATTAGAACACATTAAATAAACCAAATTACCATTGAATATTAAATGAACATATTAAAATAATAATAATGACTGGAGTAATTTTCAGTGGAGTATTCAGATCAACCATTTAAGCTCAAAGTATTTATAACTTCAGATTAGATACATAAATTCATTGACCTATATGCCTTTCATGTTCAGTGTTTTTTACCCTTGTGAGAAATATATTTCAAAATATAATTAAAGTTAATTTAAGCACACATTTTTTATCTAAAAAAAATTTGTTGAGATGCATTTTTTCCCTCAATTACTATTTCTTTTGAAGGCTTATTATTCACTGAAATAGATTAAAACAATTAGAGAGATAGGACCCTCTCTAAGGCTTTGATTATTAGGTTTGTTCTTGTTGTTCAATTGTATTAAAACAATATTCTTTTTTTTTTAAATAGAAAGGACTTTTAATATTGTCCATATGTACAGATCCCATCTTTATCTGCCTGATTTTTGGTCTCAGATGCAGTCTCTTTTGAAGGACTCTTTAATACCACATAAATATAAGTGAGGTGGTGTAACTTAGAGAGGTACTTCAGGATCAGGATGCAAGGGGAAGTAGAAAAGGTGATTCTTTGATGTATTCTTTGACTTTCTTTGGGAACTCTGGTAGCATAGTGCCTAAAGCACTTGACTGCTAACCAGAAGGCTGGTGGTTCAAACCCACCAGCCACTCCTCAGAAGGAAGATGGGGCAATCTACTTCCGTAGTGATACTGCCTCGGAAACCCAAAGAGGAGTCCAATTCAATGTCACATAACAACAACAACAACAACATGACTTTAGTCATTAACTTTTGTTAGTTGACAGAGCTCACTAGAAATGGAGTTAAATATGAGTAACCCATGGTAAAAAAAATAATAACAGTTGCTGAGGAGTTGATTCTGACTCATGGCAACCTGATGTGTAACAGAGAAGAAATGTGCTCCATAGGGCTTTCAATGGTTGATTTTTCGGTAGTAGATCAGTAGGCTGTTCTTCTGAGGTGCCTCGGGGTAGACTTGAACTTCCAGCCTTGTGGTTACCAACCAAGTGTGTTAACTGTTTATACTACCTAAGGACAACAATTTCCATGACAGTTGGGCATATTTATGAGGACAAAATAATTCACAATTCGTCTCAGACATTTGGGAAGAAACAAAAAATATTTCTTTAAAAAATTACTATCTGTATTTCTCTATCTCTAGATACATTTATATTCACACATATATACATATACTCACAACCATATTCAAAACCTATAGTTTATTCTATAAACACTTTATATACATGTATATGGACCAAAAGAGTCAGACATAATTGATGGAGTAGATCTTGAACAGAGCTTTGAGGATGATTAGTATTAGATGAAGGGGAGCCAGAGGGAAAGAGAAAGGCGTTGCAGTTGGTGAAAATCGCACAAGTAAAAGCAAGACACAGAGGCTAATGAACCTCTGTGCAATTCAGCCAGAAGGCCAGCCTGACTGCTATGAAGAGGCGGCCCATAGGAAAGGCACTGAAGAGTGTTGGCTACAAGGTGAGGTTAGTTGATGAATATTTAGACTTGTTTGATAGGTGAATTGTTTATATAAGGAGAACAATGATGGAAGTGGTGCCATAATATTCACATGTTATGTAGGATTGGTAAGAGACAGATGATAGGCTGGCTTAGCTGATGGCAATAGACATCATGAAAATAGAAATGAGTGAAATTTCAAAGGAAGGACCAACAGGATTTAACTGTATATGAGCCCTAAGCTAGTGGTGGTGATGTTAGTTGTTAGTTACTATTAAGCCAGCTCTGATTCTGGCAACCCCACATGCAACTGAACGAAATATTTCCCTTTCCTGCACCATCTTCACAATTGTCCGTATGCTTGAGTCTATTGTTGCAGCCACTGTGTATTTTGAGTGGCTTTCAACCTAAAGGCTCGCTTTCCAGCGCTATATGAGAGTGTTCTATTGTGATCTACACATTTTTGTTTTTTTGCTGGTTTACGGAAGTAGATCACTAGGTCTTTCATCCTCATCTTAGTCTGATTGCTCCACTGAAACCTGTCCATCATGGTGACTCTGATGGTGTTTGAAATACTGGTGATATTACTGCTAGCATAACAGTCGCACAAAAGCTACCACACTACAACAGACAGACTGATGAGTGATGAAAACTAGTGTAGGTAGACAGTTCCTATTGGATAAAACAACATATTACAACACTTCTTAAGTAATTAATTTGAATCTTGAACTTTCCTTTGCCTGATTTACCTAAACAAGAATCTTAAGAAGTTTGATTTATCAACTACCCCCATCAAGTTCTCAAGGATATACTTCCCTTCATATGCCTCATCACAATTTCATTACAATGTGCACACAGATCTTTCCCCTTTGAGGTTTTAAAGGGAATTTTGTGTTTACAGGAAATTTAAAAATCTTTCTCTCTAACCTCAAGATTAAATTAATAGTATTTTAGATTGAAAACATTCTCCTGTGCATAGCAAATAATTAATGTAATTGAAAGAGATTTGAATCCCAGATGTTTGTGCATTTGTGATCTCAAAGGCTTCCCTCAGGGAGTCATTCTCATTGCAGTCAGAGACATAATGGAAAGGCAGCCTCAAAGCAAGCAAACAGTGTCAGTTAAATTCAGATGTCAAACCTGGCTCTTTGATGACAGCCCTGGAGTGTAACATGGTTATGCTAGGTCTCACAATAATTTCTGAATTTTGCCAATTATGATATTACAAAAACTGCCTAACAAAGACTGGCATCTTAACAAATGACCACTCTTAATAACTATCCCTCATTTGTTCACTAGTTGCAGAACAAATTCTTTTTTAAGAAAGCAAATTTCCACTGACTCTAGAGAAATCTCAAAAGAAGAAGAAGAAAAACATAACAAAACACAGTGGCCCTAGAATTGACTCCAATTCATGGTGACCTCATGTGTGTCGAAGTAGAACTATATGGGGTTTTCAATGAGTGATTTTCTGGAAGTAGATAGCCGGGCGGGGAATTTTCTCCTGCTTCTGTCTGCTTTCACAAACTGTATGTGGAGCTGTCCTTCTACATTTTTGAGAGGTCAGCTTTAAAGTTGCCTTTTGCCAGGGAGATCTGATGTACATTGAGATGTGTATACATTAGGAAGGGATTTACTGTGTTTTCTCTGAACTGAAAGTAGAGTCTCTGAATGGCAAGTTTCAGAAGGAAATAAACTCTTATTGTTATCTCTGTGCTTCCTGCACCCTGCCGATGAGAAACACATCCTAATAATTATGGCTTCAAGTTAAGATGGCTTTAATAAACAGCAAGCAATTTTCATTTTGGTATTTCACAGAACTACTACCTTTCCACAGCACATTCTACATTTTAATAATCTTCCTGTGCTGGCTGATTAACCAGCAAATGCAGTTAAATAACAAGCTTTCACTCAGAGAAAGACAGACAATGCCGAAGGAAAACTGCCCTTTGCTTTTCCCACTCATAATGGGAGTGTTGGAGGCCTGAGACAGGTTTTCTGGGTGCTGTCTGTCATTTTCATCTATATTAATGGAACTGTTAATAGGTTCTGTGAATAAGGAAATGGACTACAGGAGATAGTCCCTGTTGGCTGGATGGGTTTTTCATTTCAGAAAGCTGTATAATGTTTTCATGAATTTCCCTTCATCTTTGGAAAATATTGCATGTGATATATATTACAATTGCTCTTAGAAATGTAAAGTTTCTAATTGGGAAGCCCATACGTGTGGCTTAAGCATTCTACCTCATATAGATAATTGGTAGCAGTGAATGATTTTAAAGGATAAAGATGTTTCTCCGCCTTGGCTCAGTAACTGAGTATCAAATGAAAGCACACATTGACATCAAGGGGAGCACAGTTTCCTCACCTTCCTAATTTCATTTAATATTATCTGGAAAGCCTTTGGGTATAATTTCACTTTTTCCCTAGTATCCTCACCTTCCCTTAAGATTTCCACTCTTGGCTGTACTAATTTATCTAGGCCCAGGGAAATAACTCAAATTGCATCTGTTTTCTTTCGTAAAATCTTTTGCTTAAATATAAGAGAAAACTACTTGGCAACCCTAGCTCCTCCTCCCTCCACCTCGCAGTTTCTCGGTTCTTCACAAGAGTGTGTTTTCTCCTTATGGCGAATTTGATATGGTTCCATTTTTAAAAATAGCAGCTATTTAAATGGGAAAAGCTTTCCTTTATATCATCTTTAAGCCAAATGTTTTTCTCAAAACATACATTCTGTATTTTCTAGCAGAGGAGGTGGATTCTAACTGGATTCAGGATTCATCAAATCTCTGAGTTTTCTGCTAGTTGATGCATTTCACCAGGTTCACTTAAGTGTCAAAATGAAAATGTAGGAATTAAGGATCGATCCTATGTAAGTGCAATATATATATGTGTGTGTGTGTGTATGTATATACTGTGTGTGTGTATGTATATACACACACACACACACATATATATATATATGTATCTATTTATCTATGCACACCCCCCCACACATACACTCACACATACCTATGTGGAGCTCTCGTGGTGCAGGGGTTAAAGCACCAGACTGCTAACCAAAAGATGGATGCTTCAAACCCTCTAGTTGCTCTGTACAAAAAAGAAGAGGCAGTTTGCTTCTGTAAGATTTACATCGTTGGAAACTTTATGGGGCAGTTCCACTCTGTCCAATAAGGTCACTATGAGTTGGCATTGACTCCATGGCAGTGGGTTTGGGATAAGATTATCTATATCTATCTCTATATCTATCTGATCTACATCTATATTTATCATCTATAGCTATATAACATCATTTTGACCTCCTAGTCTATCGACTCTAACATACTAGCTCTTCCCTTCAGTTCCTGTTCATCTGCACATTTTGTGAAATCTTGTTCATTTATATCACTGGCAAAAATGTCCTTAAGCATTTGGTGTAAAATAAAGAGCCTGCATTTGGCATGAGTTGCAAATTAGATTTCCTATTAGCTAAGTGACCTTGGGCAGATAACCTCCTCTCCCAGAGCCCCTGATTACTCATCTGTGAAATGAAGGAACTGGGTTAGAGAATGTCTTAGGGATTTCCCTCCATTAAAAGTTTTATGATAACAAAACATAAAAGTTAAAGAAAAAACATTTTATGATCCAATGTTTTATTATGTTATGCTGAGTTTTAAAATCCTTTTCTTCTGGGTGCTAAGAGAAGAAAATGCGGAATATATATGAGGATGAACCTTCAACCTCCATTGGTGGAAGAAAGCAATTCAGAAACATTGGTCAAAAAGTCATACCAAATGGACTGCTGAAGTATTATAGTTTGCCAAATTTGTCTTAATCTATATCAGTGGCTCCATGATTTCCCAGTAATCTCCTCTGCTGTCTGTTTTTCTGTAATATTTAGGCACCAATCATTAATAAACTGATAGATTATAAATAAGATAAATTGGTTACCTAGAAATAGTCTATAATCTATATTCTTTAATGTGTCTCCTTCTTATCCTCTATAGAAAGATTATCTTTGATTTTAAAAGAAGCACTCCTCTCAGTCTTCTCCAGAAATTTGCCTACTAAAAAGGAATCCTCACTTTTCTAACTTTAATGTTGCCAATTATTTTTTTTGTCTTTGAACTTGAGTAACATGGGACGTTTTTTCCCCTTAATGTTGCTTCATTATGTCACACACTGTGTCTATTTTATGAGGCTCAATGTGGTTATAATATATGGCCCAATTTACTCCTGTCAGTGTCTTAAACTTACCAATTAGAGAGAATTCAAATTTAATTAGTAGAAAATTTCCCCCAGTTTCAACGAAGGACAAATGGGAAGTAATTATAGAAACCAAAGCTTGTCTAATCTTCTGAGAAAAGAGACTACAAAGGGAGCCCCCACCCGAAAATGTAATGAGTAATCTCTTCACTGTGGAAAATTCTGTCCTGATAGTGTAGTTTAAAGGCAGACCATTCAGGACACATGTCTATGTAGAGGAATATTAGAACTATTTTCTTTCTCCACTCAAAGATATCTTTGTATGAATTATATGAAACAATAGTGGCTTAACAGAGTACAATTCATTGGCTTCTAGGATATACATTTTCAGTTTCTTAATTCCTCAATATCTTATGGTTATAGCCAGAATGCTTAATTCCTTAACGTCTTATGGTTATAGCCAGAATGTTTGTCATTGGTCTGAGATGCTTTTCTGATTTTTTTGTCAGCACAACAATTAACACCTCACCCTATTCTAATGATGCCTTTTCTTTCTTGAGGATTTGGATGCTGGTTTTGAGTGTGTGTGTGTGTGTATATATATATATATATATTTATTTACTGTATTTTGTTGAAACATATCAAAGGCAGGCACCAAATAATACCTGTTAGACAGCATTGTTGTGACGTAAATGCATACGCAAAGGCAAGATGGTTCTAAATGCACAACTTGAGAGTTTATTTTTTAAGTTGGCTCCCCTTAAAATATATACATTTTATTTTTTCAAAAATTGTTATTATGTGTTTTTTGAAAAAGAAAAGTTGAAACCAAATATGTGAAATCCCTATGGTTACACAAAGCACACATGACTTTAGAGAGTTTTACCTGAAGTTGTGTTGTCAGTCCTTTCCCTAAATTCACAGATCAGAGAAGGGCTACCTGCGATTTACTGAGGATGAAATAAATAGCCAAGCCAACAGTCCTAATGGTGTAAAAACCCAGACACTTATTTGCTTAATATCCAAAATTCTCAGTTAATAGAACATCAGTAGAACTTTCTATATGTTCAAAGTGTTCATTTTGGTGGCATTTCATAAAATTGGTCCACATATGTTATAATCATTTACTAATGTATTTCTCCTGATTTTTAGCCTAGCCATAATGAGAAGAAATCTCTCAGGTTAGTATTTGAGAGGGTGGGGGTGTGTGGAGAAAAGATCATTTCCCACATTAAATAACTAAAGCTTTGCAACATGTTAAATTAACCTTTCACAGTATGTCTTAGCCTCAGTGAATTTGCAGAGGCTTTCTTAAACCCACTTTGTGCAAGTAGAGATAGATTGCTAAAACACCGTTAATGAAATATACTACCAACTGAAGACCTAGAGTGATTTGGGTGTAAATTAGATTCTCTCTAGCAACTGATCGCATATCATTTGAATCTTTCAACATGGAGAAATTAGGTATGAAGAACCATACATATTTGAACCAAAAATCTTTCTGCTGGATAAATATGTTATGGTATGTATTCACATCTAAGCAACCTCAAAAGTCCTTTAGATTAAATCACCTAACATAGAATTCTTTGGCAGTTTGAAAATACTGTTCAAGAACCTTTACCTTAATATACATGTGTTTTTGTGTCTGTATCTGTTTCTTACTTTTGCTGTATATTTCCCTAATAGGTCCTTTCAGAGTCAGCTCTTTGTCAGTATTTGACAATGTATCTTTCAAGTCATTGGATTGGATTGGTTAGAATTATTTTATGTTCCATCTGTATTCTCTAAATCAATAGTTTCTTTTTTGTGGTTGTTGTTTATTTGTTTTTAAGTATTGGGCTTAATATCTCTCCATTACATTAATCCATTTTAGTTATTTTAGCTTCTAATTTGATGTTTCAGACTATTCAATTAATAATATTTGCTTATCAACATATGCCACAGATGAGGAAATTGAAGAATTTTATCAGCTTCTACAGTCTGAAATGGACCAAATATGCAATCAGGATGTGTTAATTATCACTGGTGACTGGAATGCAAAAGTTGGAAACAAAGACGAATCACCGGTAGTTGGAAAATTTGGCCTTGGTGA
>NW_006922004.1:843089-859824 GCF_000298275.1 Orycteropus afer afer | reverse complement strand
TCTCACCTATTTTGGTCATGTTGTAAGAAGGGACCATTCCTTGGAGAAGGATGTCATGCTTGGTAGGGTGGAGGGTCGATGAAAGAGGGGGAGGCCTTCAATGAGATGGATTGATACAGTGGCTGCGATGATGGGCTCAAGTATAGCAGGGATTGTGGGGCTGGCGCGGATCGGGCAGTGTTTCATTCTGCTGCGCGTGGGGTCTCTATGAGTCGGAAACAACTTGACGGCACTTAACAACAACAACAACATCAACATATGATTTATGCTTCTTTCTTGTTCTGTAACCATAGAACTTCAAATATGAAAACCATTAGATGAATGTGTTTTGTCTTACTAAAGATTTAAGTATTGTCATATCTAAGGTTATGCAATAGGACTAACACCAGTATTTTAAGTTAACTTTGAAAAATTCTAATATTTGTTCAGTCATTGAATAAAATTTAACCTGTCATGTATTAGCCAAATGTTTGTTTTATGAAGTTCTACTTATAAAACAATAGTACATAGTCCAGTTAAAATGTTTAAATACCTTTATATTAAGTTTTACTAATATGCACTGTCATAAGAGAGAGATATAAATACTGACCAAAGATGAAGAAATTATTAATATAACTGATTATGAATGTATCCAAATGCATTATGTACCAAAAACATAATGGTTTAAACAAAAGTATGGCCACCCATACCATTCCTACATGATTCTGGCAGTTTAGGAAAATTCACAGAAAAAAAAAAAGCTGATAGAAATGAACTTTTTAAAACATTTTCTCCCTAATATATATATATCTCCCTAATATATATAGTCATGTGGCTATCATCAGATTTTATGCTTGATGCTGTTTTTTGGAGTATAATGTTTTTTAAGAATTATGGCTCTAAAAATGACAGGCATTTTGTCTTATGTATAGTTAGAAACTTCCCTGTTGACACCAAAATACTAACATGTTGTTGACTTTTATTATGGTTTCTTTTATGACAATTTTAGAAAAAACAGTACTTTCTTCTAAATTAATAAACAATAAAATACAAAATGGGAAATTAGAAAAAAATATTTCAGCTTGTTCAGAATATATCTTCAATTCCGCATTCAAATGTACTTCATTTGACATTATATTATGTATATGGCAAAATCTGTAGGACAATATTACACAAGAATGAACTCTAATGTACACTATGGACTATAGTTAATAATAATATATCAATATTGATTCATCAATTGTAACAAGTGTGTCACAGGAATAAAAAACCACCAAACCCACTGCAGTCCAGTGGATTTTGACTCAGTGACCTTTAGGACAGAGTAGAACTGCTCCTCAGGGTTTCTAAGGCTGTAAATCTTTATGGAAGCAGACTGTCTCATCTTTCTCCCATAGAGTGGCTGGTGGGTTCAAACCACTAAGCTTTTGGTTAGCAGCTGAGTGCTTTAACCACTACACCACCAGAGCTCCTTAGCATGGGAATACAAAATGTTAATAAGTGGAAGAACTGTGCAGCCAGGAGAAGAGAGATATTATGTGGCAACTCCGTACTTTATGCACAATTTTTCGTAAATCTAAAATTGCTCTAAAAATAAAGTCTATTAAAGTGTGACAAAAGTATATCATTTGGATAAAGGGATAATTAAGTTCAAATTCACATTTCAAATATTTTTTACTGAAATATAATCATTTATGGCAGAATATATATGATAGCAAAATGAGCATTTTTTCTTCTTATTTTGGATTTGTCCCAGCAGGGTAGTGTGGTGATAATAGTTTGACTATTATCTTTAATTTCTCACTCCTTTATTTCTGCCACTCATGAAGGACCACTGTCCCGCCTCTTGGTCTGCTACTGCCTCAGAATCAATGAGATATTGCTATTTTCCTCATCCACATCTCATTTCACTGTTCATTTTTATATTTATTTATTTGAACTTTTCCCATTTTCTGTTATACTCAGTAGGTAAGATTATTGCTTGAATTTATAGCAGATATCTAGTATAATGTAAGCAGAAATTTAGAACCTATTCTTGGATTTTATTTGGATTATCAATTTAGTGCCTTCAGGGAGGCATTTAGCACTCTGCATCAGCATATTTACTTCTAGTGATGTCTGACTCTATACTAGTCGTTTTCAACCCTGGCTGCACTTCAGAAACCCTGGGGAGCTTTAAAAAACACTTATGACCTAGTATCACACTAGACCAATTAAATCAAAATCTCTGGTGACTGGAATTCTGGCATCAGTATTTAAAACATCTCCACAGGTGACTCTCAGATACAGCGAGGGTGGCCGACCACTGCTCTATATGAAAGAATAGGCTGCTCTCTTATAAATATTAATCATAAAGTATATTAATTCATCATCACATAGATGGCTAGAAAATTTTTGAAACAAGAGGATGAGCAAAGGCTTTGTATTTACTATTTGAAGACATCTGTTATTTTATCTCTTATCAACAGAAATTAAAAGATGAAAAGTAAAAATTCCAGGACAGTGATAAATTCTATTTATAACTTAGTAAAGCAAGACCTAAAAAAAGCCTTGGTGGAGCAGTGGTTAAGCATTTGGCAGCTAACCAAAAGGTTTGTAGTTCAAACCCAGCAGCCACTCCACAAGAGAAAGATGTGGCTGTCTGCTTTCATAAAGAGTTATGGCCTTGGGAAACTTATGAGTAGGCAATTCTACTCTGTCCTGTAGGGTCACTATGAGTCAGAATTAACTTGACAGTGATGAGTTAAAGAAAGGCTGTCCTCTATAATCAGGGAGTTTATTTTTATTGATAACATCCTTTATAAAAGATGACTAGAGCGAAAGTCCAATTAATCATTGTAAGTTCTCATAGTACTCGACCTCTCTACATCTTTTGACACTAGTCAAAACTCTTCCTAAAATCTTTTCTCCAATTTTTGATACATCTTTGATGTATAAATTTCATCTTTTTCCTTACTTCTGTCATCATGCCCATAAAAACATGTCACAAAGATCTCTTTTCATATATGTTTCCTCCCACAAGCCTGTGAAATCCAAGAGGATGGGGTGAGTATCTTATTCAGGACTTCATGTGAACAATTATCACAGCTTCTGGCTTATGCAAGCCCACAGTAAGTACTTAAAGAGAGAGAGAGAGAGAGAGAGAGAGAAGAGATGAGAAGAGGAAAATGAGAGAAGGACTTTTGGTCATTCATCTGAACTCAGCAGCAAGATTGTGTAAACCATCTCCATGGACATTACCAGAAATTTTACTTGTAACTTGCCTTTGTGGGACTCTCATAATTTTAAAAAATATTGATATTTCTTATTCATATCTTCACAACTGGGCTGATAAACAGCATCATGATAAATGGAGAAAAATTTAAAATTGTCAAAAATTTCATCCTACTTGGATCAATAATCAATGCCCATGGAAGTAGCAGTCAAGGAATCCAATGAATACTGCATTGGACAAACCTTCTGTAAAAGACCTCATAAAAGTTTTACAAATCAAAGATGTCACTTTGATGACTGAGGTGCAGCTGACCCAAGTCTTGGTCTTTTTAATTGTCCATAGGCATGTATGGGAGTTCTGGTGGCATAGTGCCTAAGGCATTTGACTGCTAACCAGAAAGCTGGCAGTTCAAACTCCCCAGCCACTCCCTGGAAGGAAGATTGGACAATCTACTTCCATAGAGATACTGCCTCAAAAACCCAAGGAGGGGTCTCTGTAGGTGGAATCGACTCGATGACAGTGAATTTTTTTTTTTAATATGTGTGTAAAAGTTGGATAGTGAAAAAGGAAGACAGAAGAAAAATTGATGCTTCTAAACTATACTGCTGGTGAAGAACATTGAATATACCAAGGCCTGCCAGAAGAGCAAACAAATCAGTCTTAGAAGAAATATAACCAAAATACTCCTTAGAAGTGAAGATGACAAGACTTTGGCTTGCTTACTTTGGATGTATCATCAGGAAAAAGCAATAACTAGAAAAGGACATTGTGTTTGGTCATCAGAAATGAAGGAAACCCTCAAAGCAATGCATTGACATAGTAGTCACAAGAATGGACTCAAGCATATCAATAATCATAAATATGGCACAGGACTGGACAATGTTTCATTCTCTTAAAACAACCAACAACAACAATGCTTATTAAAGATCTGACACACAAAAATGAAGATCAAAATCAATGACTGCTTTTGCATTGTTGAGCCTCATAATTTTCAGAAGTGCCATCTCCATAGATAGTTCAAGGAATAAAATATTTCTCTCCTATATAAATGCACAAAAGGATCTATCGTGTATGTTGATCCTTCAATCTGATCTTTAGTTTCACAATTTATAAATCCTTTTAGTGAAATCCTCATCTGGTAAATAGAGATTCTGTCCAGGGTATAGTGGGAAGGTATAAAAACCCACTGCCATTGACTCATAGCAACCCTCATTGGGTTTCCAAGATGGTAAATCTTTATGGAAGTAGATTGCCTCATCCTCCTTCTACAAATAGGAAGGTATAACATAGGCCAATTCTGAAACTTCTACCTTGTCAAGCACTTTACCTGGATGTTCTACTGGAAGCTATGTCTCACCTCTTGTACAAGTTGATAGAGACAGCAAAGTATCTTATAACTACCATTATCCTAGTTTATGCCAGTGGTCCCAGTGAGTAACAATTCAGTTGTTGGATCATGTCATTTACAGACTACAGCTTCAGCCAGGTAAATTCTTCATTTAATAGCCAGGTACAGGGCTATTAAATATTATTTCTCTTTTTTCTTTGTGTGAGTTTTTTGGTAGTCAGTCATATCATTAATTCAAATCTCTTACAACTGAAACATAAAGTAGGGAGGACAAATAAGAGAATCAGGAGAAGGAATGTAAGAGGAGGGTCCAGAAGCATAATCACATCATGTAGCCCACTCTTTAGTCACACTGCTCAAGTCATTTTTTGTCACAGCTATCATATATAGATTTAGAATAGATGAACCAAACCAAAATAGAATAATGAGCACTGTTGGGTCACAAATTGCTAATTTTCTATTGTGTACATGAAACATCACTTTATGATAGATACATGAACAGACTAGATGGAGGAAATTACTGCCTATGAGTGTTTTCCACATTATTTTACTACTTACCGGTTGCCACCAAGTTAATTTTAACTGATGGCAATCTCATGTGTATCAGAGCATAATTGTTCTCTACAGAGTTTTCAGTGGCAAATTTTTCAGAAGTACATTGACAAGCCTTTGAGGCTCTTCTGAGGCTCCTCTGAGTCAACTTGTCAGTATGAAGTTGTGAGCTTAACTGTTTGGCCACCCATGGACTCCACTATCAACTCTAAAAACAACAACAACAAAACACCCACTGTCACCTAGTGGATTCCTACTCATAGTGACCCCCATTGGGTTTCTAAGGCTGTAAATCTTTACAGAAATAGATTTCCTCTTATTCCACCTATGGAGCAGTTGGTGGGTTTGAACCTCTAACCTCCTGGTTAGTAGCTAAATGTCTTACCCACTGTACCACCCGGGCTCCTTTCACTATCATTTAAAACCGCCCAGTTGATTCCGACTCACAGCGACCCCACCTTGGGTTTCCAAGGCAGTATCTCTGTGGAAGTAGATTGCCCAGTCTTTCTTCTGAATTTAGTACTCTAATAAAATGTTAATCCTCATTCAAAGTCAAATAAACTCCATGCAAAAAGCTTAAAATGTGGAATTATTTGCCTAAAAGTAGTAAATTTGAGATTGCTTGGATGAAATTAAATACATTGAAATATGTCTGCCTTCCTTTTCATAAGGCCCTCTACCTTTTGTCTATTTCCTTCTTAGATTCTGATATTGTTGTTGTTGTTATGTGCCATCAAGTCGGACCCAACTCATAGCGACCCCTCCTTGGGTTTCCGAGGCAGTATCACTATGGAAATAGATTGCCCCATCTTATTACTTCAAATAAAATTGTTCTCAAATTGGGGTGATTTTGACCTCTAGGGGATACTTGGTAATGTTAAGAAACACTTTTGGAGGGGACATGTGGTATGTGCTTCTGGGATCTCATGAGTTGAGATACTGCTAAACATCTTACAGTGAGTGCAGCACCCCCATAACAAATAAGTATCTGGTCCAAAATGTCCACAGTGTCCAGGTTGAGAAGCTTTGCTTTAGAATGAAGAAAGAATGAAGAAATGAAATACCTGTTATGAACCTTCAATGTGCCAGTTTTCACTGAACTACATGGTATTAGCAATTGCCCCATTTCATTTTTCCAAACCTATATCATGTCTTCAAATGAAGAAACGCTCTCAAACTAGTCTGTCTTATTTCATTGTTACTCGCCCATTTCTGTAACTGTTGTGGGTTGGAGGATTGTTCCCAAATAGAATAAAAAATGAGGTTAGAAGATTACTAGTGAATTTCACTCTTCCAACACATTCAAGATGCTCCACACCTCAGATAATCAGCAGCAGAACTAATGCACTTAGCTTGAATATTGAAAACAGTATTTTCTTATCTGGTATTTCATTGGATCTTCTACATTCTACAAAGTTGTAAGTCAGGTACTGGAATTACCACATACAAATTAGAGAACTTTAGGGAAGTCCTGTCAGCAGGAAGTGGGGTGCAGTGGAATGAGTCCCCAGGTTCAATCAAAAAGAAGATGTAGAGAATTAAAAATAAATAAAGACAACTGACAAATTTACTGTTTTTTATTACCAATCTGTGCCAGTAATTGTAAACAGTGTCATTGATAAGACATTAGGCTCCATGGGGACAAACCTCTAGCAATGTCCCTCTGACTTTGGCCTGGTAGAGAATAGGTGGAGTTCCCAGATGGTGCAAACAGATGGCTCGCTGGCTGATAACGATCAGAAGTCTGAGTCCACCCACAGTTGACTCAGAAGAAAGGCCTGGGAATCTGCTTCGGAAAAATCAGCCTTCAAAAGCCCTGCAGAGCACATTTCTACTCTGATATACATGAAGTCACCATGAGTTGGGGTCAATTCATTGGCAACTGGTTTTTAGTTAGAGTCCAGATGTTGTTGTGGTTGTTATGTGCTGTTGAGTCGGACCCGACTCATAGCAACCCCTCCTTGGGTTTCCGAGGCAGTAAAGCTATAGCAGTAGATTGCCCAACCATCCTTCCGAGGAGTGGCTGGTGGGTTTGAACCTCCAGCCTTCTGTTTAGCAGTCAAATGCCTTAGGCACTATGCTACGATACAAGACCAAACTCCACATCTGATGTTGCTACATGCGAAGTTTTTTCACTATCCCAAACTAAATCTTATAATTGAAGTTTTGTAAACTTTTAGGAAAAGAATTAAGTCCTAAAGATACTGTTAAATCCAAAAGGTTGAGGAGATTAAATATTGATAATGGTACCTTAGATCCAGCAGACTCAAGCAAACTTTTTACACCCATCTGTGATATAGAAAACTCTCCTTGCCTTATTACTGGCCTTCATCACAGCCAGAGATGATTGGCTAGAGAACTGTATAGGTCTTTTGTCACAGGTAAAATAATGTATTTTAATTGTAGTCACAACCCCCTGTAATTATTTATGCCTTCCTTTTTTTTTTTCTTCTTCTCTCAAATTCTAACCCCATCACACTTATTAGGTCAAATATATCTTACCTCTGTACATTTTCCAAATTTCCAACATACTCAATACCCTATATTTGACTTTCTTGTAAAGATGAAGAGAAATGGCAATCTGAAAGACAGCTCCTGACCTTTTCATGAGGGAACTGAAAGCTAGAGGCTGGAGTTGGGTGTGTGTTTGGCACTGAAAGATATTCCCTGTGGCTGTGTCAGCAGCCTGCCAAAATACGACTCTCTGACTAGCATGAAAATACTCCTTAGGATAAGAAGAAAAATATGACAAGGCAGGAGGTAGGATTTGACATGATACAGGTTTGGGAAAATGAAATGTGACAATTGCTAATACCATGTAGTTCAATGAAAACTGGCACATTGCAGGTTCCCAACAGGTATTTCATTTGGAAGTGTAAAAAAAAGGTGTTAAACTTAAAATTATATTGACTGCACTATGGTTATCTCTATTCAGCTAAGGGAACATTTACAATAATAATACCTTCTTGACTAGGTGTTTTAGTTCTATCATATTTTTTTGAAAAAATTCTTCACCCATGTTATATAATCACTCTTAAGAACTACAGCTGACTGAATAGGGGTGAATTTTGTCAGCGTAACCTAAGGTTGTGTTTCCTGTTAGTCTTTCAATGAATAGCTTAAAAAACAGATGGAGTGAAAAGGACAGCAAGCAGCAATGCCTGTGTGGGTTTGTTTGTTTGTTTGTTTGTTTTTGCTTGAATAAAATGCCCCTGAACATTTTTGTAATAATTTTGTTGTAATAATTTCATGAGTTTATGTTTAGAATCTCAAACTCAAACTGAAAGTCTGGATTTTCCACAATGAAAAAGGTATCCTGCTGAGAGCAAATTATCACTGACTTGGCATTTGGGGTGTGCTCTCTCAAAATATTACATAAATGAGGGGACATTTAATCAATTCTCTATAACTTACCCATCTTTCAAGTAGGCACATATCTCTCTAAGCTTTTTCAAAATATGTTTTAAAAATGCTATCAAGAATAAAACAAAATGGTGCTACTAGTTGGTTTTTGGCTTCATCAGGTTCTCCAAGTCATCTATCTAGGTAACAACCTCTTGTGTTGTTTCTTAAACAGAACAGGCAGTACAAACTGTTTCGTGTTGGAAATAAAATCAGCTGTGATCAGCAGAATCAAGAAGGACTGGAGATAGCAGTTTCCTCTCAATTCTCACTTCTTGGCAGTATATCCCTTGGTGATTCTTTTATTGCCTTATCTCCCTGGAGACAGGAGCCTTTAATTGAGACTCTAAGCCACTGGATTGTGAACTAAATACTTGAAGAAAAAAATGCTTATCTCTTTGTTGCCAGTGAAGAAAGGTTTTTTTCCCCCCCTTTGATGTGAACTTGACCAAGAAACCTAAATAAGCATAAGCATTTGCTTGCATTTTGTGTTCCTGTATGACTCAGAACATTGAAAAAAGATCCCTTTTTAATGGCATAGCACAGTCAAGGAGATTCTAGCTTTGATCTTTCCTGTGTCAGACCAAGTGATAGACACTAACTAGTCACTTGGGTCTTTAAAACACCCAAAAGACAACATAGATTGTGGTATTTACCTTTAAGAGTTTTCCAACTGGCTAGAAAATCTTTAGATGTATCATCATTTATTTTTTTTCTTCATTTTTAACCTTTGTATAATTTACAGTGA
Organism: Orycteropus afer afer; assembly: GCF_000298275.1. NCBI lineage: Eukaryota > Metazoa > Chordata > Mammalia > Tubulidentata > Orycteropodidae > Orycteropus > Orycteropus afer. The sequence continues at coordinate 850,581 of NW_006922004.1, read as the reverse complement.
GGAATTTGGTTTTCTTTCTCTGCATGTTCTGTGATTGGATTGAAGATTCAGGAAATGTATTAGTTGAATAAACAACTTATTTCAATATAAATTAAACATAGAATCATGAAGCATTATTTTATTTTTATAGTTTAAATGTTCATTATCTGAAGGCCTTTGGCTTTATAACATTTTTAATAAAAAAAAATTGGAGAGAAAGTTCCCTCATTTATATTTTTGTCTGGAAAATAAGACTGTTCAAGTCAGCCTTTTATCTAAGATAAAATGATAAGAGAATTTTATCTAAGGTCTAAAATTTTCATTAGGGGGTTTGACAGCATAAGTGAAAAAATGTTATTTTTAAATATTTCATGACAATAATTAATTCTACAGAGCACCAAGTATGTTGACTTCGAATTTTTTAAAAAAACGCTTGTTAAAATTTATTAAACAATTGTTTATTGAATGTCTACTCTATGGTAAGGACTATCCTAGGTGCTGAGGAAACCACAGTGAATAAATCAAAGTCACTGCCAGTTTGAAACTTAAATTCTATAGAGAGGAGGCAGATAATAAACAAATACATATAAATGCATTGAATATTGTGAGAGAAAAACAAAGCAATGTTAGCGAGGTTGATTGTACCAGAGGTGAGAGGAGAGGGTCTGTTTTTTGAAAAGGAGATTCTAGCAAGCTTCTCTAATATGGGGTTATTTGAGCAGAGACATAAAAGAAAGTGAGAGCAGAGAGAAAGCCTTCTGGGAATGAGGGAAAGTGCATTCCGGGAAATCCCAAATGCAAAGGCCCTGTGGAAGGAAAGTTCTTGGAATGGATAAAGGATAGCAAAGAGGCTTTTCAGCTCAGAGGCCAGCATGGCTAGAATGAGGTAAGAAAGGAGGATTTAGCACAAGATGAAGTCAAAGAATTAAGGTTCTAGATCACCTAGACCTTTATATTAACTCTTTGTGAAATGGAATTAATTTTTTGGCAAGTGAAGTAAAGTCAAGCTTACAAAACACTATTCCACAGAAATGGATTATTATAATGTACCTGGGGAAAGAAAAATTAATATTTCAAGGTGAACAAAATGAAACTATAGTAGTATTCTACTATAGTAAGAATGTTTATACTTCTCTTCAAAGCTCAGGGTTCCAATATTATCTTCCACCTCTGTCTCAACTGGTTTCTTGTTTCTTTGTTGCAGTGTCTGTGTAGCTTGTCTGCCTGTTCCACTATCTTGCTAGGAGTCCCCTATAATAAGAATATTTTAGATCTGCCTGTATTAAAATGATAACCATCATAATGGAGCCTAAAGGTCGCCTAAAACAACCACCCTTCAAATGCTTGACCTTTCTTTTCTAGCACATTCAGGAACGTGGTTTTCTCATTTTTAATGATGAACACGTATCCTGCATGGTTACATGCTCTACCTTGGACAGCTACAACCACCAAACTCACTGCCATATGGGTAATTCTGACTCATAGTGACCTCTGTTGGGTTTCCAAGGCTGTAAATCTTTACTGAAGCAGATTGTCTCATCTTTCTTCCACGGAGCAGTTGGTGGGTTCATACCACTGACCTTTCAGTTAGCAGCCAACTGCCTTAACTGCTATGCCACCAGGGATTGGACAGCTATAGGTGACAGGTAATTCTTTATCAGACAGTTTGCCTAAGCTTGAATCTTAATGATTTGGCACTCACATCTCTCTGTTGTGTTATTAAGCTTATTATAAATTAAGGACCTCCATGTGTTTTTCATACCTGTTGCTTTGTATTTACCTATCAGGTACCTGTGAAGGGTGACTTTAGATCCAAGGGTTGAACTTCATTTTCATCCTCTTTGAATATCATTTCATTAGACCTAACTTTTCACTCCAACTTTAAGTGCTTTTTTTTGAGACCTTGTTTATGATTTTCAATGTGTTCATTATTTCTTAATCCTATTAGTTTCAATTTGTAAAATGTCTCATATCATTAAGAAAAGCTTTTAATAAAATTGAGTCAAAGATAGAAGAATAGGATATGTGAAAAACACAGCCTGGTTGACACATAATCATTTAGACGTGCTCATGCAGGGAGTTATTAATTTCTACCTGATACATCTCCAAGTCAAATGTCTCATTTGTTGTCTATACCTTATAATTCTTATCCATGATCCAGTAATCTTCTTGAAAGAAGTTAGAAATTCCTGGAATGATCTCTTATGTGGAACACCTTCTGAGTTTTAGGGATATGAATCTTTTTTTTTTTTTTAAATCGACTACAAGCTATTGCATTAAATAATCTAGTCTAGCTTCTTGATCAAAATACATATTACAATCACTGGCATGTAGTTTATGGATCTATTTTCTCTTATTTTGAAGTGTAGAACTTTCTCAGTTTTACAATGTGTCCATTGGTTTCCACAGATCCACAAATAACAGTGAACATGTGTTGAAGTTGTTCCTCTGGTAAAACAGAAAACTATTAAACATTAAACAAACACTTGTATTTGCTGGATGCTAACTTTTGACTAAGAAAGCAGTCAAAGAACTTACTGATATGGAAACTAGGAATCATATCATTAAAATACTAAATTCAATTAAACATAATGTAAAAAAAAATTCTATACACTATTGTCACTTGCACATTGTTGTTGTGAAGTTTTTAGGGAGGTTCTAAAGTTTGTTCAATCAACTCTTCTGGAAAAAATGGAGTGCCAATAGAAACACTCAAGACATCCAAAGACGTATCGCATTGGGCAAATCTGTTGCAAAAGACCTCTTTCAAATGCTGAAGAGCAAAGATGTCTTCTTGAAGACTAAGATGCACCTGACCCAAGCCATGGTATTTTCAATCGCCTCATACACATGTGAGAGTTGGACAATGAATAAGGAAGACTGAACAAGCATTGATGCTTTTGAGCTGTGGTGCTGGCGAGGAATGCTGAAAGAACCATGGGCTGCTAAAAGAACTAACAAATCTGTCCTGGAAGAAGTGCAGCCGGAATGCTCCTTGGAAGTGAGAATGGCCGGACTTCATCTCACCTACTTTGGTCATGTTGTCAGAAGGGACCATTTTCTGGAAAAGGATGTCATGCTTGGTAAAGTGGAGGGTCAAAGAAAGAGGGGAAGGCCCTTAAAAAGATGGGCTGACACGGTGGCTGCAGCGATGGACTCGGGTATAGTAGGGATTGGGAGGCTGGTACAGGACTGGGTAGTGTTTTGTTCTGTTGCACACAGGGTCCTATGACTCGATGGCACCTAACAACAGCAACAGCAACAACACTCTCTTGATATCCTGTGCCCCTGATTTTCAGTGTTTCTTTTAACAGTAAATGCAATTTCTATCTTTAGTTTCATGCATAGTAGTCGTAATTTTCTTAAATTTTCTGTTTAAAATCCTATTACTATCATTATGTAAATAAAAGATAGGAAAAATCAGAAGATTTGGATTATATTTTGAGGCAATAAAGATACAGACAAATTATGTAATTGGTTGGAGGGTAACAGTTTACATAATTCTTGCCTTATCCTCAATGGAAATGTTTTCTTTTTCTTTTTAAGTTACCTAATAATAAAATAGATTTTGCAAGCTGCCATTTGTAGATATTGTGCTAAGCCTAAACATTATCTCTGCAAACCAGGAGTTCATAATCCAGATTCAGAGATAAAACATATTGTAGTAAACATGACACAAGTCAAGAGTATGGCTAGTCTTACACTGATGCAACTACAAGAGCCATCATCAGGAAAACACAGAGAATTGGACGTTATAGTTGAGACATTAAGGAAGAAGTCGTTTAGTTGGTAGCAGTTGATATGCGACCTGAGAGATTGTAATGGTTGAGTTAGAAAGAGTGAGATGGTGTGTTAAGTGGAGGGAACACAGGGAGGAAAAAGTGCTGTATATTGTGGGGGAAGTGTGAGGTCAGGGAGAAGGAACTAAAGGAAATGATTGATACTAGGCAATCAAGCACATAATGGATGCTCAATAAATATCTGTTTAGTAAGTATTTGAATGAATACATGGATGGATGTGATGATTGATTAAGGCGTTTTTAGCATATCACATGTCAAAAGAAATTGAGATTTTACATTTTAAGTGTCAGGGAGCTGCTGATGGCTTCTGATAAAAGGAACAGCATGAACAATGTTTTGAGCCCCTGAAACATTTGAAAGCCACTTTAAAAGTGCATTTTATTGTTACTTTTATTGATTTTGTTGCCACTCTAACGCTCTCTGTGAGACTGAAAATTATCACCTCAATAGGCAATATTTAACAATAGGTGTTGATAGGGTGAATATTAAGTCACCCAGACAACTTGAGATCTTAGACAAACGCCTCTTAAATAGAGGGTAGAAGCTAGACAAGAAGCAGTGACAATAGAGAGAGCTGCAAATAGATACATTTTACTTTCCAGACTCCAGGTACCACAATGGTTCCAAAGATTTTTATGAGAATAGGCTTGCCTTTCATTCTCAGACACTTGTTCATTTTTCACTGGAGTTTGTTTCTGTCAAAAAGACTTCCATCTAAGAACACTTTGTTACCCTATCTTGTCTAAAAAAATGGATTTTCTCTTTCGTTTTTAGAGCTGTATTCTGTGCAAAAAGAACCATTGAAGTCATCCCTATTTTTGGTAGACACAGAAGTTGATATTAGCTGAAGAGACTTGAGATTTCCCTATCAGTTGGGAAATCCTTTTTCCTCTTGAGAGTTTATTAGATTACTTAGCTGTCACTAAATTTAGCTTACATGAAGAGATGGAAGCAGCCTCTGAAACTTCCAGACTGATCCTTTCATTTATCTAAATTCCATTTCTACTTCTGCTCGAAAAGGGCTAGATAATAAATCTGATCCTCCTTCCTCAATAGTAATAGCTCCCACACAAGGCTATTTACTATAAAAATAACTAGGGTAGAATCTTGAAGGCTGGAATGTGCCTTACAGATCATCAAAACCTTCCTCTTAACTTTACAGCTGAGCAATTGGAGGCTCAAAAGATTAAATTATTTCCCCAAAAGTAGCACCAGTGGAAAGGTACTATGTAAAATTGAAATAAGTGAGACCATCATTGATTGGATAATGTGAACATACCTCTCCAATATATGGATCATAGGTTAAGGCTTATAAATATTCATTGACAGGGTACTGGGCCTCAGAGAATCTATACAAATGCTGGATAACCAAACTTTGACAGGAACTAAAAGAAGTATAGCATAGCTGTGGCTTGCCACAGGAGCAGTCTGCAAAGGATGTCTCCACTGACATCATTCCACTGCCCACTATGGGCCCTGGCCCCCATGGAACAGGACTTGGCTATTCCACTCTCTAATTTGCCACTGCAATCTCCATTCTACCCCACGTCTCCTAACGCTGTAACTGACACTGCGTATGTGCCTCATTCCCTCAAGATTCAGACTCCCAGATGAGAAAATCTCATTGGTCAACTTAGAACTGATGGTGTGCCCTCACTGATGGGGTTGGGAAGGAATGGGCGGGGAAGTGGAGCCCTGCTTCTCAACTATCTTGAGATTCTCCCTAAGTAAAAAATGTGTTTGCATACGGAGTAGTCAAAATGACAAGTCGCCAATATGGCTCAGTGTATTTCTGCCTGTGGCCCAGTGTCTGAAACGCATTTGACTGCTAACCACCCGGCACTGCTAACCAGAGCTCTGCCTCGGAAGGAAGGCTGGGCAATCTACTTCCATAGTGATACTGCCTTGGAAACCCAAGGAGCGGTCGCTATGAGTCGGATCCGACGCCAAGGCATTCAGTATGGTTTTTGGTTTGGTTTCTTCTGAGGAGTGGCTGGTGGGTTTGAACCTCCATCCTTCTGGTTAGCAGTCAAATGCCTTAGGCACTATGCCACCAGAGCTCCCAAGCACATACTCAGGCAGCATGAATCAAAATTTGCATCCAGATAGGAGTCCTAAGAGAAAAGATTAAGTTGTTGTTATTGTTTGTATTGTGTCAGAAGCAATTAAAGATCTCATTGAATGTTTAAGTCAGTTTCTCAAAGCATGTTGGAATACTACCTGCAACAAAACCATAGGGTGCTATGTTTTATCTAGCTTTGTAGGTGAATCTGATGCGTGCTGAATTTTGAGAACTGCTCTTGTAAGGTGCAGTTTCCTTGTCTGTAATTAAAAAAAAAAAAATAGTGATAATTTATGGCTCATAGTTATCTTTATATTATTTTCTATTGTCATTATAAAAATAAGACAATGTACCAAAAGAAAGCACTTAGCTGAAGGTAAGCATAAATAGTAAGACTATCATTGGATCCATATTTAATATTTTAAGGATGCTCTAATTTTGTAATTGCTTAATTTCAAGCAAATTCACAAGTTTCTTATAATACAAGCAACCATGTTAGAAGTTACAAATAAAGGTTATAGAATGGATACAAGTGGTGAAAAATAAACAAGTGAAATGTCAGTTTCTTTTTATGCCCCCATTTTAACAACTAGAACCAACCTATCAATTTTGCTACTGTCATTTAAAGTCATTTTATGACTTATTCACAGGTGACTCTAAAGTGGCAATAATAGGTTTACAGAGACTTTACATTTCTTAATCTTGAGTGGGCTAGTTTCTTGGGTTTAAGTGCAATACTCTGTACCTCTTCATCTTTAACACCCAGGTAAGAATCTCTGAAACTTGGACCTGTATTTAGTTTTCAAAACCAATCTTTCTGTGACTCAAATGCCTTGTAAGTGATGTTTCTTCTCTGTGGAGTGATGATTGAGATTGAAATACGTGACAATCCCACTAGAGGGTGACCTTTATCTAAATCAGGGTACAAAGAGACAATGGGCATTGTCTGCAGCCAATTCAGAATTAGCCTGTTCTGCTATTTATTCAAGGTGAGGGAGAAGCTGGAAGGTGAATCTAACTGAATAATATGCTGCTTCTAACTAAATATAGTAGTTTTGTGGAGGCATTCAAAACCAAGCTGTCACATATTCTCAGTTTGTGTTCTAGGAAAAAATTCCCTATTGATAAATGCAATTCTAAATTTTAAAATTTGTTATCAGTTTCAGGTCTACTTCTCCAGTGTTCTTTAAAAATGGTAAAAAAAATTCTAAAATTTTGAGGAAACAGAAGCCCATCTTTCCTTTTTTTAAGGATGTAGAAATTTGTTAAGTTCCATTTTGTGATTTAAAAATAAGACAGATATTCTCTAGGTACCAGAGAATGAGAGACCAATCCAGATGTTCAGGCTGTGATCAGAGATTCAGTTTAGACTGAACACTAAGAAATAAATATTGAATACCAGATTTGATTTCTCCTTCATAATTTAGATATAGGACATAAAATATTTGTAAATGTTATGATAATTCTGCTAAAATCTCCCAACTAAACATCAAAAGTCAAAGGTATTATAAAAATCATCTTAGTAAATATCTTCTTATAACATTTAAACATAGCTTGACCTTTTGCAACACAGTTATTACAAGCAGTATTTATCTGTTCTGGATGTTTGATACACTTAATTTTTTTCTGATTTTTTTTTTTTTTTATTAG
>NW_006922004.1:833391-837064 GCF_000298275.1 Orycteropus afer afer | reverse complement strand
TGTGTCTGTGTTAATTGGTTTCCCTTTTCTTTGTTGAAGAGGGTCTGTGCAATCCTTCTGCCTAGTCCGCCATCTTGCCCCGTCCCTTTTTTTTCTGATTTGATATTTAGTATTTTTTTAAAATAGAAATGAAAATCTTAACTTATTATAAGGCCAATTCTATTAAGACATATGTAGATTTTATTGATATTAACCTCTTTTCTCAGAATTTTAGAGTGTTTCAAGAACACAGTTGTGCTACCAACAACAACAGAAAAAATCAGCCTCCTGTGAAACAAGACTACATTAATTAAACTTGGGTTGCCATAGAAAAATGATTTTCATTTGTATCTACCTCAGTAAACAAGAAAAATACCATCTAATGAAATTTATATCTATTAAAATAGAAAAGGTTTTGTGTGGCATGAATTAATCTAAATAGGTTTTTAACTAGCATCTGTGTTCATGAGAAAGGAGCTCTGGTGGTATAGTGGTTAAAGCATTCAGCTGCTAACCAAACGATCAGCAGCTAGAAACCTACAAGCTGCTCTGCTGAAGAAAGATGGGGCTGTCTGCTTCCATAAAGATTTATAGCCTGGGAAACCCTATGAGGCAGTTTTACCCTATTCTAGAGGGTTGCTAGGAGTCAGAACCTAATCTAAGACAGTGGGTTAAGTTCACCAGGAGAGATTGTTTTTGGAAAGAAGTAAGTCTTTGAAGAGTAGGTGGTTTTATCATTATTATGTTCTTGGAAGAACAGACCACTGAACTTCCTACAATAATAAACCTGCTGTACTCCCATACTAAAATAGTATCTGCGTACAATTGCATTCTATTCTTATTCAGAATTAGGAAGAACTACTCTGATAATGTCAATGAAAAAGGAGAAGGCTCTTAAGGAAATGGATTGACACGTGACTGTGATGATCAAGTACAGCAATGGTTGTGAGGATGGAGCAGGAAGTGTTTCATGCTATTGTATATAGGATTGCTACAAGTCAGAACCAACTTGATGGCACCTAACAACACAACTCTGATAACTTTTACAATTCTATTTCATGGATTATTATATTAGAACATTTACTCTTATGTTTGCTCTAATATAATAATTCATGAAATTGAATTGTAAAAGTTATCAGAGTTGTTGTGTTGTTAGGTGCTTACTCTTACATTTCCATCACTCATCTATCAATTTGTTATACTGTGGTGGCTTCCATGTTGCTGGAAGGCTGGAGGCTATGCCTCCGGTATTTCAAATATCAGCAGGATTGTCCATGGTGGAGGGTTTCAGTTGAACTTCCAGATGAAGGCAGACTGGGAAGATGGTCAGAGCCATCCACTTCTGAGAAACTGGCCACTGACAACCTTATGAACAGCTGTGAAACACTGCCAGATATTATGTTAGAAGATGAGCCCCTCATATCGGAAGGCACTCAAAATATTACTAACAAAGAGCTGCCTCCTCAAAGTAGAGTCAACTTTAATGACATGTATGGGATCTTCATTTGCTGATAAGGCATGACTCAAAATGGAAAGAAACAGCTGCAAACATTCATTAATAATCAGAACATGGAATGTATGAAGTACGTATCTAGGAAAATTGCTGTTGTTCTTGTTGTTGTTAAGTGCCATTGAGTCAGCTCTGACTCATAGTGACCCTACATATAACAGAATGAAAGACTGTGCAGTCCTGTGCCAGCCTTACAATCCTTGCTAGGACTGAGCCCATTTTACAGGCACTGTGTCAATCCATCTCATCGAGGGTCTTCCCTTTTTCTCTGACCCTCTGCTTTACCAAGCATGATGTCCTTCTCCAGGGAATGATCCTTTCTGACAACATGGCCAAAGTAGGTCCGATGAAGTCTGACCATTCTTGCTTCCAAGGAGCATTCTGGCTACACGACTTCCAGATCAGATTTGTTTGTTCTTCTGCCGGTCCATGGTATTTTCAGTATTTTCTGCCAATACCACAATTCAAAGGCATCAACTCTTCTTCAGCAGTCTCCCTTATTCATTGTGCAGCCTTCACATGCATATGAGGAGATTGAAAATACCATGGCTTAAGTCAGGCCCACCTTAATCCTTAAAGTGACATTTTTGTTTCTTAAGACTTTAAAGAGGTCTTTTGCAGTAGATTTGTCCAGTGCAATATAATTTTTGATTTCCTGACTATTGTTTCCATGGATTAGGAGCTCTGGTAGCATAGTGCCTAAGGTGCTTGACTGCTAACCAGAAGGCTGGCAGTTCAAACCCACCAGCCACTCCTTGGAAGGAAGGTTGGGCAATCTATTTCCATAGTGATACTTCCTTGGCAACCCAAGGAGGGGTTGCTATGAGTCAGGGCCCACTCGATGGCACATAACAACAGCAACAACAAAGCTTCCATGGATGTGAATCCAAGTAAAATGAAATTTCTGACAACTTTAATCATTTCTCCATTTATTGTCATGTTGCTTATTGGTCCAGTTGTGAGGATTTTTGTTTCCTTTATATTGAGGTGTAATCCATACCTGACTGTAGTCTTTGATTTTCATCAGTAAATGCCTCAAGTCATCATCATTTTTCAGCAAGCAAGGTTGTGTCATCTACATATTACAGGTTATTAATGGATATTCTTCCAATCCTAGTGCTGTGTTCTTCCTCATATAATCCAGCTTCTCAGATTATTTGCTCAACAAACAGATTGAATAAGTATGGTGAAAGGATACAATCCTGATGTACACCCTTCCTGATTTTACACCATGCAGTATCCCCTTGCTTTGTTCAAATGACAGTCTCTTGGTCTATTTACAGGTTACTCATGAACACAATTAAGTGTTTGGGAATTCCCATTCTTCGCAATGTTATCCATAATTTATTATGAGCCACACAGTCGAATGCCTGTGCTTAGCCAATAAAACACAGGTAAACATCTTTCTGATGTTCTTTGCTTTCAGCCTAGATCCATCTGACATCAGCAATGATATCCCTTGTTCCACATCCTCTTCTGAATCCAGTTTCCATTTCTGGAAGTTCCCTGTCAATATACTGCTGCAACCATTTTTGAATTATCTTCAGCAAGATTTTGCATAATATTGTTCAATAATTTTCACTTTCTGTTGGATCACATTTTTTTGGAATTGGCAAAATATTGATCTGTTTCAGTCAGTTGGCCAGCTAGCTGTCTTCCTATTTCTTGGTATAAATGAATAATCGTCTCCTGCACTGCTTCCATTTGTTGAAACAACTTGCAAAAACAGCAAGGAGGCCACATGTTCCGACCTCCTCTAACCCTACAAGAGGAAGACAGGATTACCAGCAGTAACTCAAGACCTATTACTGCAAGGCCAGACATGCTGCCTCCCTCCAGCCCTTTCTCCAACCATTCCTCCCAAAGCACCCACCACCTCTCTCCTGGGTTCGATAATTCGCTGCAGTGGCCACACAGAACTCACAGATTATGGGGTTTATTAGGGAAGCACCACAGGCTACAATTCAAATTCAGGAAGAATGCTCAGTCTCTCTCCCAGCCCACCATCCCTCAGCCAACAGTCTTTCACAGTCTCTCTTCCAGCAGTGCATGTCCCTCGGTGTCTCACTCAGCAACGCATGTCTCAGGAGCCCGTGTCTCTTTTAGCAGCACATCTTCCTCAACCAGCAGTTAGAGAAAGAGCGTTCTGCCTCTAGGAGGCCTCCTTTTGAGCCCGGCAGGGTG
>NW_006922004.1:768894-833291 GCF_000298275.1 Orycteropus afer afer | reverse complement strand
GCCTCCTTTTGAGCCCGGCAGGGTGGTCAAACTAGCCAGTCATAGCATCAGAACTCTAAGCACCTGAGAGAGAGTGGGCACCTCCCAGAACATTGTATTGTGCCACGCCCAACAGAAATAACCCAGGTGGGCGACTTTAGCGATCAGGAGCTCCTCAGTTGCTAATAGCAATTCCCACCTTGGAGTTTACAAAGACTTATGGGTAGAAAAGCCACACTAAGTAATTTACCACGCCGCACAACTCAATGGGTATTCTGCCAATTCCTGGAGCCTTGTTTTCTGCCAGTTTCTTCAGTGCAGCTTATACTTCTTCCTTCAATACCACTGGTTCTTGATCATATGCTATTCCTGAAATAGTTGTACATTGACCAATTCTTTTTGATAAAATAACTCCGTGTATTACTTCCATCTTCTTTTGATGCTTCCTATGTCATTCAATATTTTGCCATAGAACCCTTCAATATTACAACTCAATCCTTGAATTTTTTTCTTCATTTCTTTCAGCTTCAGAAATGCTGAGTGTGTTCTTTCCTTTTGGTTTTCTAATTCCAAGTCTTTGCACTTTTCATTAAAATACTTCCCTTTGTCTTCTCAAGCTGCCCTTTGAAATCTTCTGTTCAGTTCTTTCTTTTTTTTTTTTTTTTTCCAGCATTTCTTCTTTTTGCTTTAGCTACTCTCCATTCAAGAGTAAGTTTCAGAATTTCTTCTGGCATCCATTTTGGTCTTTTCTTCCTTTCCTGTCTTTTTAATGTCCACTTGCTTCCTTCATGTATGATATTCTTGATGTCATCCCACAACTCATCTAGTCTTTGGTTGTTGGTGGTCAATGCATCAAATCTATTCTTCATATGGTCTTTAAATTCAGGTGGGACATAATCAAGGTCACCTTTTGGCTCTCATAGACCTATTTTAATTTTCTTTAGCTTCAACTTGAGCTTGCATATAGGCAGTTGAAGCTTGGTTCCACAGTTAGCTCCTAGCCCCATTTTGACAGATGATATTGAGCTTCTCCATTGCTTCTTTCCACAGATATAGTCAATGTGACTTCTATGTATTTCATCTGGTGAGGTCCATGTGTATAGCCACTATTTATTTATGTTGTTGAAATTGCTATTTGCAATGAATAAGTCATTGATCTTGCAAAATTCTGTCATGTGATCTCCAGTGTCATTTATATCACCAAGGCCATATTTTCCAACTAGGGATGATTCGTCTTTGTTTCTAACTCTCACATTCCAATCTCCAATAGTTACCAGTACATCTTGATTGCATGTTTGGTCAGTTTCAGACTGCAGAAGTTGGTAAGAATCTTCATTTTCTCCATCTTTTTCTTTAGTAGTTGGTGCATAAATTTGAATAACAGTAGTATTAACTGGTATTCCTCGGAGGCATATGGATATTATGCTATCAGTGACAGCATTTTATTGCAGGATAGGTCTTGAAATCTTTTTGACAATGAATGCAACACCATTCCTCTTCAGTGTGTAATTCCCAGCATAGTATATCATATGATTGCCTGATTCAAAATAGCCAGTACCAGTCCATTTCAACTCACTAATGCTTAGAACATTGATCTTTATGTGTTCCATTTCATTTCTGACAACTTCCAATTTTCCTAGATTCATACTTTGTACATTCCATGTTCCAATTATTAATGAATGTTTGCAGCTGTCCCCCCCCCCATTTTGTGTGGGGCCGCATCAGCAAACAAAGTTCCCTAAAGCTTTACTCCATCATGTCATTAATATTTACTCTACTTTGGGGAGATAGCTCTTCCCAAGTTGTATTTGAGTGCCTTCCAACCTGAGGGACTCAGCGTTAGACATTATATCAGACAGTGTTTCAGGGCTATTCATAACGTTTTCTAGTAATATGTCATACGGTGTTTCACTGTTATTCATAAGGTTTTCAGTGGCCAGTTTTTTTCAGAAGTGGATGGACCTGTCTTACTTCCTAGTCTTTCTTCATCTAGAAACTCCACTTTAACCTTTTCACCATGGGTACTGGTAATTTGTAATACCAGTGGCATAGGCTCCAGCTTCACAGCAATGCACAGGAAAATTGGAAGTTGTCAAAAATGAAACAGAGCACATAAAGATTGATATCCTGGGCATTAGAAAGCTGAAAAGGACTGGTATAGGCCATTTTTAATCAGATAATCATATGGTCTTCTATGCTAGGAATGACAAATTGAAGAGGAATGCCATCATATTTATCATCAAAAAGAATGTTTTAAGATCTATCCTGAAGTGAAGAGGTAACTATCAAGAGGAAGTGGAAGGGGAGCTGTTGCATTGGGGTAAAGTGTAGTCCATGTAATGAGACAAAGTGTATGTGAATTGTTGTATGGAAAATGAATTTTCAGTATTCTCTGAATACTTTCTATAAACTTTCACCCAAATCACAACTGGGGGGAAAAAAAAGATCTATTCTGAAGGACAATGTTGTTAGTGATAGGATAATATTCCATATGTCTACAAAGAAGACCAGTTAATACTACTATTCTTCATATTTACACACCAACCACTAATGCCAAAGATGAAGAAATTGAAATTTATCTTATTTTTTGCCTTTGAAATTGAAGATTTTTACCAACTTCCACAGTCTGAAATGGACCAAACATGCAATCAAGATGCATTGATTATTACTGGTGATTAGAATGTAAAAGTTGTAAGCAAAGAAAATTCATCATTAGTTGGAAAATGTGGCCTTGGTGATAAAAAACGATGCTGGAGAACACATGATAGAATTTCGCAAGACTGATAATTTTGTCATTACAAATATCTTTTTGTAGCAACATAAATGGAAGCTATACCAATGGACCTCACCAGATGGAATACACAGAAATCAAAGTGACAGCATCTGTGGAAAGAGGCAATGGAGAAGCTCAATATCATCAGTCAAAACAGTGTCAGGAACTGACTTTGGAACAAACCATCAATTGCTCCTATGCAAATTCAAGTTGAAAGTGAAGAAAATTAAAAAAGACCCACAAAAGCCAAAATGTGATCTTGATTATATTCCACTTGAATTCGGGGACTATCTGAAGAATAGATTTGACACATTGAACACGAGTGACCGAAGACCAGACGAGTTGTGGGATGACAACAAGAACACCATACATGAAGAAAGAAAAGGTTATTAAAAAGACAGGAAAGGAAGAAAAGACCAAAGTGGGTGTCAGAAGATACTCTGAAACTTTCTCTTGAACATAGAATAGCTAAAGCAAATGGAAGAAATGATGAAATAAAACAGCCGGACAGGATATTTCAAAAGGAGGCTTGAGAAGACAAAATAAAGTATTATACTGAAATGTGCATAGAGCTGGAGTTAGAAAGCCAAAAGGAAAGAATGCACCTGGCATTATTCAAACTGAAAGAACGGAAGGAGAAAATCAAGCTTCATGTCGCAATATTGAAGGAATCTGTGGACAAAATATTGAATGATACAGGAACCATCAAAAGATAGAAGGAATGTACAGAGTCACTGTAAAAAGAATTGGTTGATATTCAGGTATTTCAGGAGATAGCATATGATCAGTGGTACTCAAGGAAGAAGTCCATACTGCGCTGAAGAAATTGATGAAAAACAAGGCTCCAGGATCCATTGAGATATTTCAATAAATGGATGCATTGCTTGAGGCGCTTACTCATTTATGCCAAGAAATTTGGAAGAAAGCTACCTGGCTGACTGATTGCAAGCAATCAATATTTGTACCCATTCTAAAAAAAGGTGATCCAACAAAATATGGAAATTATCAAACAATATCATTAATAGCACATGTAAGTAAAATTTTGCTATAGATAATTTTTTAAAAAAAGGTTGCATCAGTATCTTGACTGGGAACTGCCAGAAATTCAAGCTTTATACAGAAGAGCATGAGGAACGAAGAATATCATTGCTGATGTGAGGTGCATCTTGGTTGAATGCGAAGGATACCAGAAAGATATTTACCTGTGTCCTGTTTATGATGCAACATCATTCAACTGTGTGGATCATAACAAATTATGGATAACATAGCAATGAATGGGAATTCCAGAACAGTTCATTGTGCTCATGAGGAACCTATACAGAGCATAGACAAAAGGCTACAGCCTTTTCATTTGTCAGATGAAACAAGGGGATAGTGCATGGTTTAAAATCAGGAAGATTATTTGCCAAGGTTGTATCCTTTCACCCTACTTATTCAGTCAGTATACTGAGCAAATTAATCTAAGAAGCTGGACTATATAAAAGAATGTGGCATCAGCACTGAAGGAAGACTCATTAACACCCTGCGATATGCAGATGACACAACCTTGCTTGCTGAAAGTGTAGAGGCCTTGAAGCACTTACTGAGGAAGATCAAAGACAGTTTTCAGTATGGATTACACTTCAATATAAAGGAAACAAAAATCCTCACAACTGGGCCAATAAACAATATCACAATAAAGTTAGAAACAATAAGTTGTCAGAGATTTCATTTTACTTAGATCCACAATCAACACCCATGGAAGCAGCACTCAAGAAATCAGACATCGCATTACATTGGGCAAATCTGCTGCAAAAGACCTATTTACAGTGTTAAGAAGCAAAGCTATCACTTTGAAGACTATGGTGCACCTAACCCAAGCCATGGTCTTTTCAGTCTCCTTATATGCATGCGAATGCTAGGCAATGAATAAGGAAGACAGCCAAAGAAGAGTTGATGCCTTTGAACTGTGTTGGGAAAGAATACTGAAAATATAATGGACTACCAGAAGGCCAGAAGGATAAACAACATGTCCTGGAAGAAGTGCAGCTGTGATGCTCCTTAGATGTGAGAATGGCTAGACTCCATCTCACCTACTTTTGTCATGTTGTCAGAAGGGACCAAGTCCTGGAGAAAGATATCATACTTGGTAAAGTAGAGGGTCAGTGAAAAACGGTAGCCCCTCAACGAGATGGATTGATACAGTGACTGGAACCATGGGCTCAAGCATAGCAAGCATTGTGATGATGGCATGGGACTGGGTAGGGTTTCGTTCTCTTGGACAAAAGGTTGCTATGAGTCAGAGCCAACATGACAGCACTTAACAACAACAACCACTCTATGTTTAAGATTAGGTATTTTTCAAATAATAACATGCTCCCATGTGAAAATTATAGAAAATGTTCTTGCAAAGTATATGTGGTTTATATATGTTATTGTTATGTGCCATCGAGTCAGACCTGACTCATAGAGACCCCTCCTTGGGTTTCAGAGGCAGTATCACTATGGAAGTAGATTGTCCAACCTTCCTTCCAAGGAGTGGCTGGTGGGTTGGAACCACCAGCCTTCTGGTTAGCAGTCAAGTGCCTTAGACACTATGCTACCAGAACTCCTGGTTTATATATAGGCATCCAAAAATCAAAACCCAAAACTCACTGCCATCCAGTTGAATCTGACTCATAGAGACCCCTCCTTGGGTTTTCGAGTTGGTATCTTTACAGACGTAGATTGCCCAGTCTTCCTTCTGAGGAGTAGCTGGTGGGTTTTTACCTTCACCCTTCTGATTAGCATTCAAATGCCTTAGGCATTACTCCACCAGAGCTCCCATATATAGCCATGGACTCTTATAACTACCCCAGCTTAAGAATGTGATGGAAGTAAGCTCTCATTTGCAAATCAGAGTTAAAAGAATACCCATTGTGATTCATAGTGACCCCTCCTTGGGTTTCCGAGGCAGTATCACTACAGAATTAGATATGTAATTTAATTGCTTCATGATGATGTCACTCAGATTTTCCCTCCCACTATAAACTAATCATATGATTAATGTGCCTAATTGTCTATCATCTGCTAAGATGTGACAGTTCTTGTGCATATAGAAAACAACTAATCAGGCAGGGTCTTCAATGAAACCAATTCTCTCTCCAGTTTAAGAATAAATTGCCCCAATTTTTCTGAATTCCTTGAAAGTTTGAGCTTTCATCAGCATATTTGGAGCCAACAGTTTTGATTCTTCCTTTGTAAGGTAAAGTTTAAGGTGGAATTGACAAACATACAGAAAGCCAGGAGGAAATACAAAGATTAAGAGGTGTGGGGTGCGGGTACTGTGGGATGAGGATGGTTGTTCATCTTTGTGAGGAAAGGTGGAAAACCTTAGCTATTCTAAATATCATTAGAAAATCATCTCTGTGTTCATAGTTAGCCAAACTCAGATTAAAAAAATGCCAAATCATTTATGTTTTCAGACATTTTTTATGATTTCTATATTGTAAGTAGTAGTATTATATTTCTATAATATTCTTTTAGGTTTAATAGTGAAGTGTTCAACTGTTATCCAAGATGTTGACAATTTGAACCCATTAGAGGTACCTGGGAGGACAGGCCTGAGATCTTCCAAAAGGTCACAGCCTTTAAAACTCTATGCAGCAGTTCTACTCTGCAATACATAAGGGGACCTTAAGTGGGAATGACTTAACCACTGCTGACAACAACCACAAATTATGTACATACTGAAATATTTTATTTCTACCTCTTTTCCCCCAACAATGTTGATGTGTCTTGTATAATGTCTTCCTGTCCAAATAAAGTTTTTTACTTAGGCAGAAAGATATCATGGTACTTAATTTCCATTTCTCCTAGTAAGTATATTCCACTTAATATTTTAACTCTCGTTTGTAGCTCAAGGAGCAAAACTGGTTGTTGATCTCCAGGTGTAAGAACTATCATCTTCTCCTTCATCATGATTAGTAATATTTTGAATTTCTGGCTTCTTCATTTACATAACAAAATCACAGCGTGGTCAGGTTATTTTTGTATAAAACAAAAACCAAATTTACTTTTCTTTTAATTGTTGGCTTAAAGGAATACTCTTTGTAGCTTAAAAACATGAGAAACAGTGAAAAAGAGGCAGCAAAGAAAAAACTCTCTGGGTGGGGTTTTCTCTACTCATTTATTTTGCCTAACGTGGATTCTGTGAAGCAGGAGTAGGCCCACCTGTGTGACTTGCCCTATCAGCAGGCATTTGCAGTGACAATCTGACCCCAGATGGCAGTACCTGGACCAGTTGCTGCAGGCCCAGACAGCTTGTTTTTGGTTGCCATCCTGTCAATTCCATCAATCCCAACTCATGGCAGGCCTGTGTTTGCAGAACTGCTCCATAGAGTTTTCAAGGCTGTGACCTTGTGGAAGAACATCACCAACTTGTCTTCACAGGCACCTCTGGTGGGTTTGAACCACCAACCGTTAGGCCAGTAGTTGAGTGCTTAACCATTTGTGCCACCCGGGGGGCACATAACATATCTCTAAGCTATAATGGGGGAGCTCTGGTGGCATAGTGCCTAAGGCATTTGACTGCTAACCAGAAGGCTGGAGGTTCAAACCCACCAGCCACTCCTCAGAAGGAAGATGGGGCAATCTACTTCCGTAGTGATACCGCCTTGGAAACCCAAGGAGGGGTCGCTATGAGTCAGATCTGACTCAACGACAGTGAGTTTGGTTTGGTTTTGAAGCTATAAAAGGAGTCCCTGGGTGGTGCAAATGGTTAACACACTCAGCTGTGAAGGAAAGGATGAAGGTTCTAGTCCAGCACCTCAAAAAAAAGCTTGGCAATCTACTTCAGAAAAATCAGCCATTGAAAACCACACAGTTCTGCTGCAGGGGATCTCCATGAGTCAGAATCTACTCAACAGTATATGGTGATTGGTAAGCTAGGATAATCATAAAATTTATCTTCAAGCTGAGACATGGTTTAGAATAAAAGTAATCTGCTTGGGACAAAAGTCAAATATAGCACTATTCCAGACACCAAGAAAAACCAAAAACAAACTCATTGCCATCAAGTTGGATCTGACTCATAGCGACCCTTCCTTGGGTTTCTGAGGCGGTGTCACTATGGAAGTAGATTGCCCAACCTTCCTTCCCAGTGACTGGTGGGTTTTAACCACCAGCTTTCTAGTTAGAAGTCAAATGCCTTAGGCACTGTGCCATCAGAGCTCCTATTCCAGACACAGTGATATATATATAGTCACTTGGCTCTTAAACCAAAAAAAAAAAAAACAACCCACACTCACTGCCATTGGGTAGATTGTGACTCATAGTGACTTCTCTTTGGGTTTCTGAGGCAGTAGCCTAAGGCATTTGACTGCTAACCAGAAGGCTGGTGGTTCAAACCCACCAGTCACTCCTGGGACATAGCGATACCACCTCAGAAACCCAAGGACGGGTCGCTACAAGTGGGATCCATCTCCACAGCAGTGCTGTTGCTTTGAGTATCTCTATGGAAGTAGATTGCCCAATTTTCCTTCCAAGAAGTGGCTGCTGCATTTGAACCACCAGCCTTCTGGTTAGCAGTCAAATGCCTTAGGCACTACGCCACCAGAGCTTCCAAGTTATATTCTCCAAGCATGGATCTCTCGGTAACAGTCCCTGGCTGGCATCTTGGGGGGATGCTCATGAGCTCTTACTATGTGCCAGGCACTCTTCTACACACATGTGATACATAATTTAATAAAACAAATATTCTAGTACTCAAGAGGTAACATTCAAGAGGAAATAGAAAAAAGATGTTTATATATAAAACAATTGAATATATTTCATAAGAGAGAAAAATGGGCTGGAGTGTTCTGGGAAAGCAAGAAACAGGTTGCAGTACTAAATAGGATGTTCAGGGTAGGCCTAATGAGATGTAACTTGAGCAAAGACTTGAAGGGGGTAAGGGAATGAGCCATCCAGATATGTGGGGGAAGAACATTCCATGCAGAGAACAACTAAGGCAAAGACTGTCTTGTTTCAGAGTGTCTTGCATGTTTGAAGAACATTGGGGAAGCCAGAGAGTGAGGGGAGGGTAACTGGAATTGAGGTCAGAAAGGGGAGGGGAGGTGACTAGATCATGTAGAGCCCCATAAGCCAAGGATCTTGACTTCTACTTTGAATGCCATGGGAGCCATCATATCTTGCCCTGTACTTACATAATGAAAGCAGAGAGTGAAATAATTGTCCACTAATTCTGATGTCCAAAGTGAATGGTGTAAAGGAAACCTCACTGCATCCCCCCCCCCCCCCCAGTAATAAACATTTGCTTCGGCCTCAATCCCACCACTCACAAGTACAATTTAAAGTTTTAATTAATTTTTGCTGCAGAATGATATTATACATCTCTATTTATACATTGACTCCTATAAGCTGCCTTCTGCATATCCTAAACTTCGTACTGGAATAAGACTACATTCTCCTGAGAAGGACTGATGATCTGCTTTCAACTTCTTATCAACACAGGGTAGAAGAAAACTATAGAGAAAAAAATAGAATCAGAAAATAATACAAATATATGTATTTTCTTGGCTTTGGAATGTCTACTCATTGCCTGCAAAAAGGGAGGAAGGGCATACCTACTGGTTCAGACTGATGTTGATATGACTTTGTTGTTCCTGAGCATTCCCCAGAAAATAGTGGAGGTAGGAGGAATGAAGAGAGGGAATCAGCAAGCATTCCCTCAGTATTAGAGAATTATAGATATGAGAGGACTCCCAGATACATTTCAAATCCAAAGTACTGACAAGGTAAAGTTATATGGATATGAAATACCTGGATATGAAATACCTCATCCAGCAAACTGAGGTCTACTGCCTGTTCTTGTACAGTCTGTGAGCCAAGAATAGTTTCAACATTTTCAAATGATTGTAAAAATCCAAAGAAGAAAAATATTTTGTGACATTTGAAAATTATGTAAAATTCAAATTTCAGTGTCCATAAACAAAATGCTATTTGGAACACAGCCATACCTGTGCTTTTAAGTATTCTCTATGGCTACTTTTACAATATAATAACATTTGAATAACTCCACCAGAGACATTGTGATCCACAAAGCCTAAAATATTTACCACCTGTTTTATTTATTTACAGAAATGGTTGGCAACTCTTAAACAGAATGATCCAAGTGACCTTTCCTAATTTTTGTTATGGGTTCCTAACCTACCAGTTTATTAATTATTTACTCTCCTAATGACCTCAGTTCAAACCCACCAGCCACTCCTTGGATGGAAGGCTGGGCAATCTACTTCCATAGTGATACTGCCTCAGAAACCCAAAGAGGGGTTGCTGTGAGTCAGGTCCGACTGGATGACAAATAAGAGCAATAAAATGACCTCTGTATGTTATATAATAATATCATCTTCCAATAAACATTGAAAAAATACATTTAATACCAATGCACTAATTAAATTGTTATTTTGAGATAGTGTATCCAGAAACTGGTGAAAAGGAGACTAAAGAAGTATTTTCATTGTTAAATGAGTTCAACTCCATCTACTACTATTCAGTCATGTGATATTGGTATAACATAACATATACTCTCAGGATCCACCTGTTTAGAGAGGTTTGTTAAATAGAATTTGCATAGACATTATTTCCAACCTCAAAAATATGTTGATTTCCTTTAATGAGTGATGTTTCTTACAAGTTTTGTGAAAGTGTATGAGTTGTTCTGCTTTTAAATTCCTAAGAGTATTCTTCCTGTTTGTGATTTTTTGTAAATAGAACTACGGATAATACCCCAAAAGAGTGCTGCATCTCATCAAATTGCAAAGAATTTTTTTTTTAAATTATCATCCTTAAAGCACCAATAAGAAATTATTTAAAGCTAAATCTTCAATAATAATAAAATAAATTTGCAAACTACCAAATCCAAGGGAACCAATATTAAGAGATAAAATACTTCAAGACTTTAAGTTGAGAAGGTGAAAATGACATAGAAAATGAAATGTGCCAATAAAACTTTATTTACCTAAGCAAGTGGCAGGCTAGGTTTAGCCTGAGGACTATAGTTTGCCCACTCTTATGTAGTAGCTCTATTTTTGCTTTGACAGCACTGAGGTTTCACATATTTTTGAAAGCTGTTAATATATGTATCTTCCTGTGCATAATTGCTGAGAATTTCTCTGTGGAAAGATTAATACAGGAGATTATCTGCCTTGAACCTGCAACATCCCTGCCTTCATCCCCAAATCCCCCTCCACCTTGAATCAATTATCTTTTCAAAACAAAAATCTCATCATGCTATCTGCCTGAAATCTCTGGGCTTATCTTTGCTTATTAGAAGTCATAACTCCATAGCACAGCCAGTATGACCCTCATTCCATCTTCAACTGACTACAGGGTTCTCAGTTTCTAACTCACTCATCTACAACTCCTACCTCAGAGAGCTTCTCGGAATTTCCAGAATTTGGTTCATTTTCCTTCCAAATGAAGTAACTTTATCTTTCTTTTTTCACCCAACTCCTATATTTCCTTCAAGACCTAGCTCTAATTAATCATATCTAAAAAGCATCTCCCCTTCTCCTAGGCAGAGCATGTCGAGCACTATATTGTAATTGCTAATGTAATATTTGATCCCCTCTATTGAAAGGAGACTGACTCTTAGAGGACCAGGATTATATTTTGCATGCTCAGCCACTAACATATGACTTGCACATAGTAGATACTCAAATATTTGCAAATAAATGAATGGAATAACAATGAAAAACTAGAAGGAAAAATAGGCAATCTATTTCTGTAGTGATACTGCCTCGGAAAGCCAAGGAGGGGTTGCTATCAGTCGGGTCCAACTTGACGGCAGATAACAACAACAATCAGTGTTCCTACAAGTTTAATAGTCCATATGCTACTCAAAAGTTAGTTTCATTTTCAATATGTTCATCTTTAATACACTGTAAGGACACTTGCTGACCCACATTGTATTTCAGTCTCAGCTTTCAAACGCCCTGTCTATTGGTAACACTGACAAAACACAGATTATCCATTTCATCTCTCATGTAACAGGGTAGGTTTAGGTTAGAGATTTTATGGGGTGGAGGCATAAAATTAAATTTATAGGATCTAAAGAAAAATTTGAACACAAGCCTGGACTTTGCCTCATTAACCTCAACTACGTTACCCAATCCTCATCTGTAATTTACTCCTCAAAGATCATTTGTACTCTCTACTGCCAACACCTTCCTTCATTGTCCTTTCCTGGGTGAACAGTTACAGAGACCAGATCTAGCACTGGCTTCCTTTGATACCATTTGTGAAGAGCTTTTACAAATGATTTTCTATAATCTGTACCTTCCAGTGAGCCTTCTCATCTCTACCACTGACTAGAGTTCAAGGCCATTTCATAATTTCTACTTGTTAATTCTGATGTCCCTCTTGGCCATTCCTGCTGGTGACTCCCATATCCCTTGTTCTATTGTCCGTAGTGAAACTGCCTCAGAAACCCAAGAAGGGGTCGCTATGAGTCGGGTCTGACTTAACAGCACACAACAGCAACAACATTGTCATTCCTGCCCATTGCCTTCATTAGCATCATAGAAATTGTTACTACTGTTATTCAAGCCTTTCTTTTTTTTTTTCCTGAACAATGATTTCTCCAGGTAAAGAAAGGAGAGAAAACAAAATGAAGAAAATTTCAAACACTACATGAATTAATGTCATCTATCCTTGGAAGGAAGGTTGGGCAATCCTACTTCCGTAGTGATACTGCCTCGGAAACCCAAGGAGGGGTCGCTATGAGTCGGGGCCGACTCGACGGCACATAACAACAACAACATCCTCAAAATAGGAGCTCTGGTAGCATAGTGCCTAAGGCACTTGACTGCTAACCAGAAGGCTGGCAGTTCAAACCCACCAGCCACTCCTCAGAAGGAAGGTTGGGCAATCCTACTTCTCTAGTGATACTGCCTCGGAAACCCAAGGAGGGGTCGCTATGAGTCGGGGCATATAACAACAACAACACAACATCCTCAAAATATGTATCTTTATATCTGTGCTATTCATTATTTCTAAACATGTTTTTGCAACTTGCATTTGTTTTAATCTTTAAAGGAATTGTCAATCTATCCTATATTTCCTGTCATTCTATTATTATAATTCAGTATTATCAGGTGCTATGTGTAAAAAATCTTCTGAAATCTTCCACACTGGTAAATATATGACTGGTTATTAACATTGGTACTCAAGTCAGGACAAGCAGAGAGATCTCTGTATCTTGTCTGCCTTCTATCTATAAACACAGACTTTAGTGTTCATCTTTTTAATCATTTCACAACAGCTTACAATTTTAAAAAGCTAATATGACGATCTTATTGGGAACATATTTTCCAGTGTTAATGTTCAGTAAAGGCAGGCACATCTCTGGTTTAGAAAGCAATAAAGGTTCTCATGTGCAACATTTGTTATACTGCAGCACTTTGTTATATATATTTACAGAGATGAAAATTCAAATATATTCCCCTAACCCTAACAAATAAGTTCAACATTCATTGAATACTGCACATTTAGGCAGTAAGATGAGTTTATATCTTTCTTTTCATCAAGAGGCTTATGTAGGCTTTCTGTTTTACCTGCCATTCTTGACTGTTCCCTGGACAATTAGAAGGAAAGGGCTGTCACTTAAAGACTTGACAAAAAGCAACTGATCAGATCTATCCTAGAATTTTAAGTGGTGAAACTAAACTTTTCTCACAATTTCTTGCTATTTTCAACTATAACTATTGTAGTAGAACATCTCCCCTTAGAAGTAGTAGGAAATGATGTCTTCATTCCTGAATCCCTGGCAACTATTGAAGACTTGGCCCTAGGGGATGGCCTCGGGCCTAAGGCAAGTCATCTGCCAAGCACAAGGCTGCCGGTTCAAACCCACCAGCCGCTCCCTGCCAGGTGGACCGGGCCCTCTCTTAGGAGCTCTGGTAGCGTAGTGCCTAAGGCACTTGACTGCTAACCAGAATGCTGGCAGTTCAAATCCACCAGCCACTCCTCAGAAGGAAGGTTGGGCAATCTACTTCTGTAGTGATACCACCTTGGAAACCCAAGGGGGTTCGCTATGAGTCGGGTCCTACTCGATGGCAAATAACAACAACAACAACATTGAAGACTCTGCCATTTGATGGGTGCCCATTAAGTGTTTGCTGAATGAATAACAAAGAGCCTTGATGAAAGAAATTGTTTCCTATCATCTGTCATATGCACTAGCAGATCTCACTCTCTAAATTGCGTTTATGAGTAGCTTCTTCTAGATTTGATTTTTTGTAGGCATTTGCTTAATTTCTTATTTTGGGTTCCTTATCTGATAGGTATGAGCTTCTGGAGCAACCGTGAGAACAGTAGCTAGATTCAGTGGCACAAACAATGCTAGAATATCACCTTACTGCTACAAAATGCTTATGCACTATGGGAATTTTAGTTACCAGAACAAACCTCAGAAGCAAAATATACATTCTACCCAGAATGAAGATTGTATTTCCCAGTCTAAAATGTTTCCTAACAGTGACTAGATGTATAATACTGTTTCTTGATATAATTATTGCTAGTATTCAGAAAAGAATAGGATTGAATTTATAAAGTATAGCAGAATATGACTGGTAGATGCAGTCTAGTAATTTTAAGGAATTTACTATGTAAATGTCACATTTTAGAAGGAACAATATACTATATTTTGGACAACATTGACTATATGCTTAAAGTTTAAATCATTCTAGTTTTGTAATGTACTTATTACATTGATGATGGACTAATTTCCTAGTGCTTCTGTCTACCTTTTATTTAGCATCACACAAACTCTGCTAAGTGCATTGTAGAGTTTTCTTCTTCCTGCTAACGTTAGGCAGGAGGAAGGAAAATCAGTTGCCTCATCTACTAACTTATTCACTTAGTGCAATGATTTTTACCTGGATTTTCTAGGGAGTTGTGAAAATCTTGAAATTATGTAGAATAGTCCACGAGTATTAACATTTTTCTGGGGAAATCATCCCTGAACTAGAGAGAGTTTTGAGTTATTTCTGATAATAAAATACTGTCTTTCTGGGCAGATGATCAGAGAGAATGTTGCCTGGTAATTTGGAAACTAGGTTTGACTTCTACTTACTTGTGAATGATTACTCAGAACAGTTTAAGGCTTCACTCAATAGCCCTTTTACCACAACCCAGTTCCTGACATGAGTGGTAGTGAGTTAGTGCCTGAAGAGTTAAGAAATGGTACAAAAATCACTTAATTAATTTTACAGATAATTAATATTTGCCAAGTTTGATTAGTCTGCTTAAGATTCTAAAGACAATAGACCAAGTTCTCACATAAAATGTTGGGATCAGAGGACACCAGTATGGCAATGTTAAATATACTTAATTGCAGGACATTGGAAAAATAAATTTATTTCTGTAATATTTAGGTACCCTACACTACACCGTGACTTAGGTTTCTTCCTTTATCCAGTGATGTCACTAGGGTTGGTGTCACCCAGTGCATAACTCATGGTGTTATCACTTCACCATGGACCTCCCCCCATCAGACCACATCTTGGTTCTCCAGGGCTGCTGTAACAGAAATACCACAAGTGGATGGCTATAACAGACAAGAATTTATTTTTTTGCAGTTTAGGAGGCTTGAAGTCTGAGTTCAAAGTGCTGGCTCTAGGGCTTCAGTTCTGCCTTCTGTTCCAGGCCCACTGGAGCTGGAGGCTTTTTACTTACACAGTTGCTGGCTGCTGAGGCTGACAAACCCAAGATTGACAGGTAAAATGGCACAATCCCAAGATTAGCAGGCACGTGGCAGGCCACTGGTTCAAGTCCAAAGTCGGTAGGCAATATGTCAAGCTCCTAGCTAGATGAAGACTTGACCAAATGCAGGATCCAAAATATGCCAAAGGGCTAGAGGGTATTTAAGCTTCTCCTTACATACTGGAAGTAGGCTACACCCCAAAGGCAACTACTTACCTGCTCACAGCAGATTCCACTATGGAAGTGATTACAATGTCATCATGAAAAATAGCTACATCCAGCTCCCAGCCACTTAAAACCATGGCCCAGCCAAGCTGACACACAACCTTAACTACCACAGACTATACAGAATCCTTAGTAATGTTTATTACCAATTTTAATCACAGAATAATATGTGATAAATGTTGTAGTAAATTGCTTAAATTTAACATTTGTTAGATTATATGGATAATAACAAAATTGTTATGTAATGTTTTTCTACATTGAATTATAACATTATTTAATTGTTACATTATTAGTAACTGAGCAGAAGCCTTTTTTGATTTACCTCCTTCTTTCCCTTTATTTACTACTTCATTCTCAAAAGAGTTATTGATATAGGCTAACAAATACTAGTTACCATAATATTATATCTAAAACACCAGAAAAAAATTTTCCCCCCCCTAAGGAGTTCATCTCCCTAGTGTAGGTGTTCAGCTCCTAAGTCTGTCTATTGCTAGGCTGAGAGTTAAGCCACAGGAGTAAACTCAATTTTAGGACCAGGAAATTTAACAAAATCTGCAACTATGAAAACACACACAGCAACAAAACAACAGTGTGTGCTTGTAGCACATGCAGACAAAACCACGTGATTGAAAACATCATTGTGATTGGGTAATATAATGACAGCTCTGACTGGAATGCATTAGAAGATTTCTAAAGTAAGTTAGCATAGAATTTTATTTAGCCTTGTAGGTGTACAACAAGAATAGCTAGACTTTGTCTCATCTACTTTAGTCATGTTGTCAGAGGGACTATTCCCTGGAGAAAGATACCATGTTTGGTAAAGTAGAGGTTCAGTGAAAAAGGCAAAGACCCTCAACAAAATGGATTGACACAGTAGCTGCAACAATGGGCTCAAGAATAGCAAGGATTGTGAGGACGGCACAGGACCGGGCAGTGTTTCATTCTGTTGTACATGTGTTCACTATAGTCAGAGCCGACTCAAGAACACCTAACAGCACAACAGCAAAAGTGTATTGATACATGTAAACTGAACTTACAAAAAATGTTTTTGTTGTTATAACTAACTACAAGGACTTTAAAAAAAAAAAAAGAAGAAGAAGAAGAAGAACTGATTTGGGTGAAAATTTACAGAGCAAATTGGTTTTCCATTAAACAATTCATATATATTTTATTTCGTGATATTCATTACAATCCCCACAATGTGCCATCACTCTTTCCACTTCCTCCTTGTGTTTACCCTTTCTCTTCCTCCTTTTCTATCCTTGTCATTCTTAGCTTTATGCCTGGAAAAATGCTGCCCTTTTGATTGTGGCTGGTTGATTGCCCTAATGACCATCCTATCTTCCTGGTATTGTTCACTTATAGGCCTATCATTTGGCTGAAAGTTGTGCCATGGGGCTTGACTTCAGTTCCTAAATTAAAGGTGAGTAAAGACCATAGTCTTGGCGGTTTCACAAGTCCTGATAAGACCAGTAAGCTTTATCTTCTTACGATTTTCAGTTTTATTCCATGTTTTTCTCCCACTCTATCCAGGACCTCCTATTGTCATCCCTTTCAGAATTGTCAGGAGTGGTAGCTGAGCATCATCTAGTTCTTATCTCAGGGTCTTGGAGGCTGAGGTACACATAGGCTGTTAGTCCTTCGGATTGTTCCCTTGTGTCCTTGATTTTCTTAACTCTTCTTGGTTTCAGATGAGGAGAGACCTATAGTTGCACCTGTAGATGGCTGCTCAGAAAAATTTAAGACCCTAGTTGCTACTCACCA
This sequence comes from Orycteropus afer afer, assembly GCF_000298275.1. NCBI lineage: Eukaryota > Metazoa > Chordata > Mammalia > Tubulidentata > Orycteropodidae > Orycteropus > Orycteropus afer. Next base: position 815,827 of record NW_006922004.1, on the reverse strand, counting down.
ATGTATTATGTAGAATATTTTTAGACTCATGAGCTCTTAGGTTGAACAGCTATTTCTTTCACACTATATTCCACAAGTAAAAGTGAGAACATTAAAAATAATAATAATATTAATTTTAAAAACATTTATTTATTCATTCATTCACTCCTTTAACAAATATTTACTGATCACCTACTACGTGTTATGCTAGGCCCAGGGAATCCACAAGCAAAGCTGGCTAACAAGGAGACATAATTCAGTATTCTAAAATGTAAAAAAACAGAAATGGGTAGTAGAATGAACAGTGATTTCTGGAGGCCAAGGAGGTGGATGGAGATTCCTACGTAAGCCAGGATGGTCAGTGACGTAGTAGCCTGAATTAGGTGGTCACAGCCCAGGATTAGGGGAGTGTTTTGGATTCTTAGTGCTGCTGTATCAAAATAAACCACAAGTGAATGGCTATAAAGAACAGGAATTTAGTCTACCACGCTTATGGAGGCCACAAGTCCAAATCAGGGCATCAGCTCTAGGGGAGGGTCTTTTTTTATCAGTAGCCCAGGGGCTCCTTGACATTTCTTTTCATTCCTTGGTTTTCCTTGGCACTGTTTTGGCATTCCAAAGATTGATAAACAGATCTGAATTCACTCTATTCATCTCCCTCACAGTTACGTGAATTCTGTTAGTCATTATTGGTGTTGTTAGAGGTCATCCTTCTTGGTGTTGTTAGATATTATCAAGTCAATTTTTGATTCATAGAGACCCAGTGTGACAGAGTAGAACTGCCCCATAGGGTTTTCTCTGCTGTGCTCTTTACAGAAGCAAATCGCCAAGTCTTTATCCTGCAAAGTCTTTCGATAGGTTTGAACTGCCAATCTGTTAGCAGCCAAACACTTAAATATTATACGACCAGGGCTCCTTCCTTCATCTTTAGATTTATAATAATAATAGCTAATGCTTGTTGGGTATACACTTTGCACCAAAAACTGGTGATCCCGTGCAATCCAGTAATTCCATGGATCAAATATTTTACTTTGGAGGTTAAATGACTTTCCAAGATCATCGTTAGTGAGAGGCTAAAGTGAGAAACAAACTCAGGCTGATTTAGTTTCCAAATTCTCGATGGACTTCCCTAAGGGTGTGCTGTACTCAAAGATCACTGGTTTTTCATTTATAATTTTCTCTCTGGTTCCTCCTATCTTAATGACTATAATCAAAGTACATTCATATTTATTGATCTCATAATTCAAACTATTTCCTGATCTCTCAATTGATTCAGTTGTTTTTATCTGCATGCTTATATCTCTTTTTAAAGTGTAGTGATTTGGGGAGCACATAGTCCTTCAGGGAGAGCCTCATTGAAAGTCATGTTACAAGGTGCAGTGACACTTGCTCATTTGTTTCTAGTTTTTCTCCTCAGAGGCCCACCCTTTAGTTGCCCTTTCTAGTTGCAACAGCAGATTGTACTGATCAATGGAGTGGAAGAATTAATCTATGAAACCTGACTCAAAAGTTTACACAGTTCAATCTAGAAAAAGAAAAATGACAGGTATTGGGTCAAAGTCTATATAGATTAACAGAAAGGTAGAAGGGATTCACCAATGGCTTTTTTTCTTTCCTTATTGCAATAAGCAGGAAAATAAAAATTGTTTTTAAAAGGCTTAGATGAATTAATGAGAGAAAACAAGCGTCTTGGAGTCTACCTCCAATCCTTGATATCAGAAAGAATATTAGTGTCCCTGTTAGATTATTCTGAAAATAACTTTACTACTTTTAACAGTTTTTATGTTTAACTTGTTTACTGACTGGAAATAGAATGGTTTCCTACAAAAGTAAGCTTATGAAAATAAAGCTTTACAAATTTCTTTGGTCTTTACTCAGAAGTCTGTAATGATCCAACCAAAAAGAAAACCCATTGCCAGTGGGTCAATTCCGATTCATAGCAACCCTAAAGGACAGACTAGAATGGCCCCACGGGTTTCCAAGGCTGTCAATCTTTATGGAAGCAGACTGCCACATCTCTCTCCTGCTGAGCGCCTGGTAGATTCACACTGCTGACCTTTTAGTTAGCAGCTGAGAACTTTAACCACTTCACCACCAGTTCCTTTTATAATGATCATCATCCCTTTTTTATGTTTTGGTGGTGATCTTGGAATTACTTCCTTTGTTGACTAAGACCTTTTTGCAGCTAAAATCTGTAAGGAATTTAAATGACTTAACCCCTCAAATTCTAATCTTTCTTCCAACTTAATTTATTTTGAAACTGACAATATTTCCTCAACTGGGATTTTCCTTTGTTCTAGGAATACACAGTTTTTTAAAGATGTAGTGGTTAAGGCATTTGGCCACTAACCAGGTCAACAGTTCAAACCTACCAGCCATTCTGCAAAAGGAATATGAGGCAGTCTGATTCCATAAAGATTTACAGCCTTGGAAACCCAAAAGGGGTCTCTATGAGTTGGAATTGACTTGACATCAGTGAGAATCTGAAATTGGAAAGCAAAACAAAAACACGCTCCTTAAGGAAAAAAGATAAACACACAACATTAGGGAAAAGTACCTTATAGATATTTGAAATGAGAATATTCTATAAAAGGGCAGAAAGTACTGTGTAAACTTATGTTTATATTCTTAAGCTTCATTTTGCCCAAGAATAAAACAAACCCTGCAATATTTGACCTTTCAGAAGCAGCAGAACACAAACCAAATGTCATCTGGTTTCACAAGCCAGAAACCAACACATTATGTTTGACACTTCTCCCTTAGCTGCCATATGCAATCATGAAGCACTGACTATTTGACCTCCTAAATATTTCTCCAGTCAGTCCTTTTCTCTCCTTTTCCACCTCCATTGCCCTTGGCCTGAAGTCTCTTTTCCCTTGCTTGGTGTTGCAGTGGACAATCCAGCATGCTTATATTCAAACTGGCACCCTTCTAACTGGAGTGGGCTTCTAGCTGGGGTGGGCTTTTCAAATGCATATCTGATTGTCACAAGTTCCTTCTTAAAAACTTTTAATGTCTCCCCACTACTTTCAGCAAAAGACCAAAACCCTTAACCTGACCATCTAGCACCTAAATCTCAACTCCTACTGCTCTCTTTCATGCTCTATATTCTAGTCTTACTACCATTTCTTTCTTTCTTTTTTTTTCTCTCCTTCATATACCCTGCCCTTGTCCTTCATGTACCCCAGGGTCTTTGTACATGATTTTCCTCTTTCTAGGAATATTCTTAACACCTCTGTTAACATAGTTAACCCATGCAGATTTCTCAGATTGCAGCTCAGGGTTTAATGTTTTTCCTGATCACATTTGTTTGTTACATATTCTCACAGAAATAACTGTTTCTTGTAAGAATTTATTTTGTAATCATTGATCATTAAGGTAAACATCTGTCTCCCCAACTACCCTGTATGCTTTGTTTTTTCCACACACTTAGGTCTGAAAATCAAGAAGAGTGAATTTGGAACTCACTAAATATTTACTGGATAAATGAATGCATGAATTTCAGACATAATCTGTTGTTCTTGTTGTTAGGTACCATTGAGTAGTTTCCGACTCATAGTGATCCTATGCATAACAGAATGAATTATGATCTGCTCCCATACCATCCTTGCAATCATTGCTGTGGTTGAGCACATTCTTACAGCCACTGTATCAATCCATCTTGTTAATGGTCTCTTTCTGGCTGACTGTCTACTAAGTATGATGTCCTATTCCAGAGGCTGCTCCCTCCTGGTAACATATCCAAAGTACTTGAGACAAAGTCTCACCATCCTCACTTCTAAAGAGCATTCTTGCTGTACTTTTTCCAAGACTGATCTGTTTATTCTCTGGCAATCTATGGTATATTAATATTACCTGCCATCAGATATCATTAAGTTTTGAATAAACAGAAAGTTGTTTCCTTGTGTCCATAGTATTCAAATTTTCCAATATATTATTTTGTATCTGGAACAAGAAGCTTAGTATTTGTAAAGGTAGATTTTATTTTTTAACCAATTTTAAGTCATACTATTCCCTGAATCTCATAGTGTCACACTCACAACCAACGACCTGGAAAGGACAAACTATAATGCATTAAGACCTGTAAAATTGGAAAATACATCATAAAGAATTGAGTCCTAATTTGGAGAGAATTAAATTCATAGCAGTGAACTTTAACAGCATCAGCTTCATCTAGTTAGAGTTATTTAGGCAATAGGTTGACACTTTCCTCTCCTTACTTGCTCTTTTTCCCCAGAAGGTTTTGTCTCTCTTCTTACTTAGCTGGCCTCTCTCTTCAGTGTTCAATTTTTGTCCTTTTGTGTTAACCTTTGGAATTATTGAACAAGTTATTACCAGAATCTGAAGAATCATGACCAATGTGTTGCTAAGTAATACAGCAAAATAGGAGGAAATAATCCTCAGGGTTTGATTTTAGCACTAAGTGGCTTTTTCTGTTTTCTTCTACACATTCATTGCTGATGATTCTTGCCATATACATACTTCTCTCTTACTCTAATAAGATGCTTTATTTGATACTCTGGGATAAAAATAATAATTTTCATTTGATTTATGCTTTCAAAATTATTAATAATAAATATTTACTTACCATCAACAAGATGTCGATGAAATAGCACAGATATAGAAATAAAATGTTTTAATCTATCATTTATTGTCACTTGTTTCCTCTAGAATGAAAATCATAATCTACAAGAGAATAATTCTATTTATCTTCTTAAAGCATTTTTAACAGCATTGTTAGATCAAACAAAAATAATACATCTGAAAGTTCTTTGAAAATCATAAAGTGCAATATGAGTCTTTATTACTGGATAACTATGATATTCTAGAAGGCGTTCTGGTGGTGCAGTGCCTAAGAACCTGCATATATGCCTATAAAATGATAGGGTTAGCAGACAATGTTTCTACATGCGTATTTGTATGTACTGGAAGTATTTCCAGGTGTACAGTAGAGCTGAAAAGAGGCAAGATGGTGGTGGCTTCTTGGCCACAGACAGCTACCGAGAGTGATAGAGTAGTTGGACCTGTGGATTGGGACCATGCTCACAGGGGACATCAAGCTCAATTGGTATGCTATATACACACAAAAAACATTGTTCTACATCCTACTATGGTGAGTTTGACTGGGATTGTAAAAGCTCACAAATGGGCATCTAGACACAGTGATGGCTCTCTCCTCATCTAGAGCAAAGAAGAATGAAGAAAACCAAAGACACATGAAACAATTAGTCCAAGGGACTGGTAGACAATGTAATCTTCAGCCTATATGACTATGAGACCAGAAGAAATAGATGGTGCCCAGCTACTACTGTCAGCCACTCTGAGGGGGGATTAGTGCAGGAGATTCTGGATAGAGTGGGAGAAAAACGTGGGACAAAACTCAAAATCATTAAAAAAAAAAAAAAAACACCAGTTTTGCCCATCTGATAAAGCGTGCTGAGATCCCTGAGACTATGGTCTGGAATTGAACTCACTCCTGTGCCTTCTAGCCAAACAGTAGACAAGCATATGGGGTGAACAATTACATCAGGTAAATACACTTCTTAGAGAGAACAATCATGGGAGAACAGAAGGGCAGTGTTTGCACAGGGAGACAGCTCAGGGGATGGTAGTGCATAGAAGGGAAGGACACAGGGAAGAGATGTAATTATGGGGAGGAAGTGGAAAGAGAGCTGTTACACTATGAGGAATTGCAGTCAATGTCATGAGACAAAATCTGTATGAACTTCTGTATCGAAAATGAATTTGCTCTATTAATTTTCACCCAAATCACAATAAAAATAAAAAAAAAGTCAGAATGTGAGAAATTGCTGACAAATGATCCAATTTTTCAATAAATAAATGGGAAAACAAGAAAAGAACTTATAAAACTAAATAAGTTGCAATAAAGACATAACCAATTTTTTTTTTAAAGATAGTAATAGTAGGGTCAAAACCTGTCTAACTTCATGAAGGATAGTGTGACTCAAGATCAGCCCAACCCTCCAAACTTTTCACCAATTCTGACAGCAGCTGACCCTCCCATGGCACTCTAATTCTTTTCTGGGTGTGATAATCCATTGGAATGGCCACACAGAACTCACAGAACATACATACAGTTAAGTGGTTTATTAAGGAAGTCACAGGGTACAAGGCAGAATCAGGATCAACAGGCTACAACTTAGGCTCAGAATCAGGAAGCATGTAGACAGTCTCCTTTCTTCACTGCTGGACAGCTCTTTCAGCTCCTCTCAGCCATGTAAACTTCATCTCAGCCCCCTGAGGACAAGCTCTTCTAGGCCCTCTCAGGACAGGTTCCTCTTGGCCCTTCCAACTCTGCTGCAGGGCCTCTTTCAAGCCTATCTTCTTTCTTCCTTCTGCTTCTTCCTGCTATTTCTCTGCCTGCTTCATTCTGTATGAAAAACTTCTGTGGGGTTAGTTGCATGTATACAAAACTCCTTGTAAATTTCAAAGCATTGCCCCTCCCAGTAGGGGAACACAAACTAGCCAGTCCCCTAGGTTGTTGTTGTTGTTATGTACCATCGAGTTGGCCCGACTCATAGAGACCCCTCCTTGGGTTTCTGAGGCGGTATCACTATGGAAATAGATTACCCAACCTTCCTTCCATAGATACTTTTTTTAAAATATACACTATTTGTATAGTAGGCAATAGTCACCTCATTGGCACAGATCAGTCACTTCATTTGCATGGTATATTGCCCAGTTCCTGCAAGGTGCAACCAGTCACAGGGCAGGCAGCAACCCAGGGTCAAACAAAAATATCAAACACAGGTTGTTGACAACTTACCCAGGAAATGCCAATCAACTTGAATAAAAGTAGCAAACCCTCTGGGGTAGAAAACTAGACCAAAGGTAATTCCTCAGAGCTCAGAAGAAACATTTCTGAAACTATTTTTCCAAAGACTCAAGGCAAAAGGCCACATAAAGGAATTTTTTTCACCACAATACCTATCATTTTTCTATGGAAATTTGCATTTTAAACTTTGCATAGATGGGCATTTAATTTGCTTATTCTTTTGCACTAGTGAGTGGTTTTAGACTGGGGATACTTTTATTAGAAAAAAAAATTCACAATGCATATTCTCAATAAAAATGCTTATGGAAAAGTCTACTTTAAAATGAAGTTGAAAGAAAAACTTATAGATGCATGTAGAAATACGCCAAAGAAGAGTAGTAGCTGGAGGTAGAGTTATAGGAATGTAATTGAAATATAGTTTACAGAGTTGAGGAAAAGACTGATGAGAATAATACATGTTCACTTACAGACTCTAGCAAAGTAAAAGTCACAACTAAGTACCTGACACTTGGTATTAGTTATTCGGGATATAATAGGCTGAGAAGTACAAGGCTGTGATTTTTGTTGTTGTTGTTGTTGTTGTTAGGTGCCGATGAGTCAATTCTGACTTCATGCACAACAGAATGAAAAACTGTCAGCTCTGTGCCATCCTTGTAGTCATTATTGTTTGAGCCTATCATTGTAGCCACTGTGTCAATCCACTTCCTTGAGGGTTTTCTTCTTTTTCACTGACCCTCTACTTACCGAGCAAGATGTCCTTTTCCAGGGATTTGTTCCTCCTGATAACATGGCCAATGTAATATGAAGTCTTTCCATCCTCATTTTTAAGGAGCATTCTGACTATACTTTTTCCAAGACAGATACTATTCATACGCCTACAAGGAATAGCATTTAATATAATTACTGTTGAAATTTATGAACTAACCAATAAGGCCAAAGGTGAAGAAATTGAAGTTTTTTTTAAACAAATTTTTGCAGTCTGAAATTGACCAAACAATCAAGATGTATTGATAATTTCTAGTTATTAGAATGTGAAAATCAGATACAAAGAAGAATCAACCAAAAAAAAAAAATAATAATAATAACCAAACTCACTGCCATCGAGTAAGATCTGACTCATAGTTGATTGTTCACCACAAATACTGTAGTTGTCCAGCTCCTTTCAACAATTTGAAAGATATCAAATGATGCCAGACATTACATGATAGACTTTTTCAAGACCAATGACTTATTCATTGGATATCTTTTTACAACAACATAAATGATGACTCTAAATGTGGACATCACCAGATAGAACACACAGGAATCAAATCAACTGCATCTATGGAAAAAGATGATGAAACACAATATCATCAGTCAGAACAAGTTGAGGGACCGAATGCATAACAGATCATCAATTGCTCCTATGCAAGTTCAAGTTGAAGCTGAAGAAAATTAAAACAAGTCTGCAAGAGCCAAAGTACAATCTTGAGTATAAAATCAAAAGCCAAACTCACTGTCATCGAGTCGATTCCAACTCATAACAATCCCTAATGGCTTTCCAAGGCTGTAAATCTTTACAGAAGTAGATTGCCCTGTCTTCCCTCTGTGGAGTGGAGGGTGGGTTTGAACCACTGACCTTCTGGTTAGCAGCCAAATGCCTTATCCACCACACCACCAGAGCTCCTTAAACACCTTGAGTATATCCTACCTGAATTTAGATACCATCTCAAGAGTAGATTCGATGAATTAAACACTAATGAGCAAATGCCAGGTAAGTTGTGAGATGACATCAAGGATATTATACATGAAAGTAAAAGGTCATTAAAAAGAAAGAAAAGACGAAAATGCATGTCAGAAGAGACTTTGAAAATTAGTCTTGAAAGTAGAGTAGCTAAAGTGGAAGGAAGAAATAATGAAGTAAGTAAGAGAGCTGACCAAAATATTTCAAAGGGCAGCTCAAGAAGACAAAGTAAAGTATAATGAAATGTGCAAAGACCTTGAGCTAGAAAACCAACAGGAAGAACACACTTGGCATTTCTCAAACGGAAATAATTGAAGAAAAGAGAAGCACAAAGAAATGAGAGAAATCATTGATAAAGGAAGATAAACAACCAGATTAGGTTTTAGTAGAACATAGCAAAAAATACTAAATTGACATATTCTAACTATACAAAGAAAAATAAAACAAACCTCACTGCCACTGAGTTGACTCCAACTCATAGTGACCCCCTTTGGGTTTCCAGGGTGGTAAATCTTTATGGAAGTAGATTGCCCAGTCTTCCTTCCATGGAGTGGCTGGTAGGTTTGAACTGCCAACATTCTGGTTAGCAGTCAATTGCCTTAGGCACTAGGACACCAGAGCTCCTTTATTCCAATTATATTAACTAAAAATAGGTTTTTGCACAGCAAATTTTATTCTACTTTGGTGGACAAAAAATTCTACTACAATGATTAAAAATATTTCCCACCACAAGTGAGAATATCTTTGTCTAGTTGCATATAAAATTCACTGCTGAGTTGATTCTGAATCATAATGACCCCCACTGGATTTCCAAGGCTGTAAATCTTTACAGAAGCAGATTGCCTCATCTTTCTTCCATGGAGTAGCCGGTAGGTTCAAACCACCAGCCTTTTATTTATTAGCAGCCAAATGTCTTAACACTATACCACCAGAGCTTCCTAGTTGGATCTAAAAGGACTGAATATTTTCTGCAGCATGTCCTCTATTCAGGAATGTCTTAGTTGTACCTTCTCCTCTCCCCACTTTGATCATCACCAGCACTATCATCACCATGATCACTAAGAATACAAGTTTTTATTGCTGTTATTTTTTTCCCCTAATGCCTTGGAATCCTTTGATTATGCACTCTTATTTCTTAAATTATATCTCCCTTTATTTCTTTTTTCTATTTCCAATGTATGTAATATCTAACAAAACTAACCCAGGTACATAATTACATCAAGTCAACTAGTACTCCAAATGCAACACTGATATGACATCATTAGGTTGATGCTAAGGATCATACCTTTCTGAAATACCTTATCCAAATACACTTAATAATCTTTCTCCTCTTTGTTTTCTTGAGTCATTCATTAAAGTATAAGTTTTGTTATGAAAGTATATAGTGTATATATATATATATATATATATAACTTTTTAAATTGAATAAGGTGAAAGGACACTTAATTGTACTCATGAGAAACCTGTACATAGACTGGGAGGCAGTCATTCAAACAGAACAAGAGGACACTGCATGGTTTAAAATCTAGAAGGGAATGCATCAGGGTTGTATCCTTTCACCATACTTATACAATCTGTATGCAGAGCAAATAATCAGAGAAGGTGGACTATATGAAGAAGAACGTGGCATCATGATTGGAGGACGACTGATTAACAACCTGCGATATGCTGATGACACAACTTTGCTTGCTGAAAGTGAGGATGACTTGAAGCACTTACTGATGAAGATTGAAGACTACAGTCTACAGTATGGTTTATACTTCAATATAAAGAAAACAAAAATCCTCACAACTCAACCAATAAGCAGCATCAAGATAAGTAGAGAAAAGATTGAAGTTGTCAAAGACTTCATATTACTTGGTCTATAATCAACACCAATGGAAGCAGCACTCAAGATATCAAACAACATATAGCATTGGGCAAATCCATTGCAAAAGACCTCTTTTCAAGTGCTGAAGAGCAAAGATGTCTCCTTGAAGACTAAGGTGCACCTGACACAAACCATGGTATTTTCAATTGTCTCATAAGCATGTGAGAGCTGGACAATGAATAAGGAAAATCAAAGAAGAGTTGATGCTTTGAGTTGTGGTGTTGGCGAAGAATGCTGAAAGTACCATGGACCACTTAAAGAACTAACAAATCCGTTCTGGAGGAAGGGCAGCTGGAATGTTCCTTGGAAGCAAGAATGGCCAGACTTCATCTCACCTACTTTAGTCATGTTGTAAGAAGCGACCACTCCCTGGAGAAGGCTATCATGTATGGTAAAGTGGAGGGTCAACAAAAAAGGGGAAGGCCTTCAACGAGATGGATTGGCACAGTTGCTACAACGATGGACTCAGGTATAGCAAAGACAGTGGAGCTGGCACAGCACCGGGCAATATTTTGTTCTGCTGTACATAGAGTTGCTATGAGTTGGAGACAACTCGATGGCACCTAACAATGACAACAATATATAACTTTTTATTGTGATTTGGGTGATTTTTATTGTAATCTGGTACCAAGCAGATTAATTTTACACTCAACAGTTCATACACATTTTGTTTTGTGTCACTTACAATCCTCACGGTGTAACAGCTCTCTTCCTTTTTCCTCCCTGTGATGACCCTTCTTACCTATGCATTCCTGCCTTCCATCTTTCTCCCCATTCAAATGCTGCCTTTCTGATCTCCCATGGTTGATTGTTCACCACAAATACTGTAGTTGTCCAGCTCCTAGGGCTGTGTATTGCTTGGCAGAGAGGTAAGCCAGGGAAGTGAGTTTAATTCTAGGCCTGAAGGATGACTAGAGGCCATATTTTAATTATCTCTTGTGGTTGCTGTTAAGGTACATTCCTCTCTTTGATTTCCTTTTAGGGCAATATTGTGTTGAGAGGTGGTATAACTAGTGATTTGGAGCTCAAGCCTTTAACTTGGACAACCTGGGTTCAAAAACCTGCTCTATCACTTCCTATCATCTGCTCACTTCTTCTTGCTCTACATTCCAGTCTTAATGTTTTCTTTTTGTCCTTCAAATACCCAGTCCTTAACCAATGTGTTTCTAGCTAATAAAGCAAAATCAGATGGAAATAATCTAGCAAGATAGTTAGCTTCAACATCACAGTCAAAAAAAGGAATAAAGTAAGGTAATTATGTAAATTTTAACCAGGTTATAGTGATAATTAAGTAAATATTAATTATTACTATTTCTCATCTTATTTTTCCTTTCATTAAATTTATATTCATATCCTATATTGGTCACAAAAGAACAGTGTTTCTGAGACTATCTGTAGTGGACAGTATTGTTTTCAATTTCCAATCTTTTGCAGAAAAAATATTTTCTTAAAACATATACAATTAAAATGCTAGAAAAATGTAATACAGAATACCAGCCCAGAGTCTTAACTTTTATATTCAATTTGTTGCTGTTATGTGCTGTTGAGTCAGACCTCACTCATAGCGACCCCTTCTTGGGTTTCTGAGGTGGTATCATTACAGAAGTAGATTGCCCAACCTTCCTTCCGAGGAGTGGCTGAAGGGTTTGAATATTCTGCAAATTTCTACAAGGTTTATAAACATATTTACATGTAATTACTGTATTCGTTCATTGCAGACCAGAAATAAGAAATTGCATCTAGATGGAGAGTCTCTGTGTGGTTCAAACAGTTAAGCACTCGATCACTAGCCAAAAGGTTGGTGGTTTGAACCTACTCAGAAGAGTCTCAGAAGACAGGCATGGCGATCTGCTTCTGAAAGTTCACACAGCCTTGAAAACCCCAAGGAGCAGTTCCACACTGACACACTTGAGTTAGTCCTAGGTCGAAGTTGACTCATCACAACTAAAACAATAACAACAACAATGAATATATACAGATATATAGTATGTCTGAAATTGACTAAATATGACCATAACAAAAGAATAAATCACTAACTGAATATGAGAAACCCTTAAATGGAGGATGAGGCAACACTGATAATCTGATTCTGAGACATCACTAATCTCCACTTTGATGAAATCTCAATTTGTCAGACAAAGAAACTTCCCTTTCATGTTACTGTGTGCAACTGTTGTCTGGTAACAGTATTAATTCTGATGGTCCAGAACAATTTTAAAAAAACTCATAGCAGCACTTCTTCTTGATTATGTTATGTACATTCAGTTTGATTCCTTTTATATAAAGCATTACTCATTTTAAGTTTTCCTTTGAGGCCAAGTTCAATACAGGCATACTTTGTTTTATTGCACTTTACTTTATTGCACTGCACAGATAATGCACTTTTTAAAAATTGAAGGTTTGTGGCAACTCTGCATCGGGCAAGTCTATTAGTACCATTTTTCCAACAACGTGAGCTCACTTCATATCTCTGATATATTTTGGTAATTCTCACAATATTTCAAACTTTCAAATGCTATTGCACACTTAATAGACTACAATATAGTGTAACGTAACTTTTATATGCACAAGGAAACCAAACAATGTGTGTGACACACTTTATCGCAATATTTGGTTGATTGCAGTGGTTTGGAACAGGCAATATCTCCATGGTATGCATGTGTAATTAATATATGACCCTACATGTGTTGGAGAAATATACTATTGGGAAGCTGATGTGTGACAGAATGCTAGATTTGGGAGCATTTGATCTGATAACTCAATATATTAATTACATCACAACCCATCATAACACCCTTATGCATTCCAACCCTTTCCTTGAGGTTTTTTTGAGAGAATGACTTGTTATTCTGGGGTGATTGCTGGCAACAAATAGAGGCTAATACAATTTCTGTTTTGTTCAATGTTTCTTTAATTTATCAATGGGGAAAAAAAAATTATGTGTTCAGGTTTGTACAAGGAGAGGAGAAACTCATTTTGAATTCCTGTATATTTTCTTGTTTCTTTCTTAATTCTTTTAGGAATGTGCTTTTTCTTTCTTTACTTTTTTCCTCTTGCAATTATATTTATTTCTTTTAAGAAATGTGTCAGCTCTGCCAGTGTGATTGTGTATATCATTCATCACTGTTTCCATCTGTATTGTTTTCCATAACCATAAAAAACCCAAACTCATTGCCATCGAGTTGATTCCGACTCATAGCGACCCCCTTTGGGTTTCCAAGGAAGTAAATCTTTATGGAAGTAGATTGCTCAGTCTTCCTTCCATGGAGTGGCTGGTGGGTTTGAACTGCCAACCGTCTGGTTAGGAGTCAAATGCCTTAGGTACGACACACCAGAGTTGTAGACACAAAAATCTAGTTACTGTCCCTGTTCAGGGAAGCCCCATGTGTATTAGAGCAGAACTACTCCATAGGGTTTTGAATTGCTGATTTTTAATAAGCAGATTGCCAGACCTTTATTCTGAGGCATCTCTAAGGGGACTCTAATCTCCAACTTTTTGATTAGCAGCCAATGAGTCAATTTTTTGTACCTCCTGGGGACTCCATATATACATATAGATGTAAATAAGATCAGCAGTATGAGGCACATAGTTTCTCTTTTTTCAGTTGAATAAGTATTTCAGTTGAGTTAATAATTATCTGTGTTAGTTTTCAATCGCCCTAATTCTGTGTAACATGCAACCACAAAGCCCAGTTTGGCATATAACAGTAAGGGTATTTTTTTTTGTGCCTCTGGGCCCAGGTGGGGCTTGGCTAGGTGACTTTGCAGATTTTGGCAGGACTTGATCACATGTCTGGATATAGGCTAGCCTCAGTAGGGACAACTAAGCTCTTCTTTCTTCAGAAGGCTGTTGTTATGTGCCATCGAGTCAGACCTGACTCATAGCCACCCCTCCTTGGGTTGCCTAAGCAGTATCACTACAGAAGTAGATTGCTCAATCTTCCTTCCGAGGAGTGGCTGGTGGGTTTGAACTGCCAGCCTTCTACTTAGCAGTCAAGTGCCTTAGGCACTATGCTACCAGAGCTCTCTTCAGAAGGCTAGTTCCTGCATATTCTCATGGCAGTGGTGGCAAAAGAGAGAGGACAGAGCCCATTGTACAAATGGTGCTTAAACCTCTGCATTCTTCTAAGTTCACAGTGGGAGGACACTGCAGATTACTTCCTAAAAGGGAGGGTGAAGAACTGGCACTATTTTTGTAGTTGATCACACTTTTCAAAAAGTAAATCCCCTCAATTGAATAATATAATAAATAAAAATGGATAAGTAATTATATGTTTTTGATAACAATTAATGTATTTGGCAATTTACTTAACCCCTCTGTGCCTCAGTTTCTTCATTTCTGAAACAAGGGTAATACTGCTACCAACTTCATAAGAGTTTGTTGCTGTTGTTATGTGCCGTCGAGTCGGCCCCGACTCATAGCGACCCCTCCTTGGGTTTCCGAGGCAGTATCACTACGGAAGTAGGATTGCCCAACCTTCCTTCCGAGGAGTGGCTGGTGGGTTTGAACCACCAGCCTTCTGGATAGCAGTCAAGTGCTTTTAGCCACTATGCTACCAGAGCTCCTTCATAAGAGTTTAGTGAGGATTAAATAAATTGATTATGTAAAGGGCTCAGAATAGTACCTGGTAAAGAAGTATGCACAATTTATGTGTTAGCTGTAATTATTAATTGTTAATATTTTTAATATTAGGTTGAGCCATTCACTGTTGAACACTGACAAACACATGAACATGATATATGGCTATATCAATACTGTTTTAAATGTATTTATTTTGTGATAATTTTTGCTAACACTTATAGCACTGGTACCATCTGCTCATGTTACAAGCATCATTATTTATACATGTCTATATGCTAGGGAAAACAGACTTAACATTATAGTACCAGTTGGAACATAAATTTATTTATAATCTCAAAATTTCTTACTTTTAGCTGTGTTATAAATACTTTTGAAATATATTGATTCAGTTAGCTTATTTTAATAAAGTTTATATTACAATTAAGAAATGTTAGCAAGTTTTAAATTCTGATTCAGTAAGGCCTAAGAGACTACATTTCTAATAAATTCCCAAGTGATAAAGTAGTGCCTAAAGCACTTGACTGCTAACCAGAAGGCAGAAATTCAAACCCACCAGCCACTCCTCGGAAGGAAGGATGGTTGGGCAATCAACTTCGGTAGTGATGCTGTTGTTGTTATGTGCGGTCGAGTCAGGCCCAACTCATAGCAACCCCTCCTTGGGTTTCCAAGGCGGTATCACTACTGAAGTAGGTTGCCCAACCTTTCTTCCGAGGAGTGGCTGGTGGGTTTGAATCACCAGCCTTCTGGTTAGCAGTCAAGTGCCTTAGGCACTATGCTACCAGAGCTCCTTCCTTAGTGATACTGCCTCAGAAACCCAAGGAGGGGTCGCTATGAGTTGGGGCCGACTCAATGGTACATAACAACAACAAACCGAGTCACTACTACTCCCAAGCAAGGATACCAAAAATACAAACTCACAACCATCTGGCCAATTCCAACTCATGGTGACCCTCATTGGGTATCCAAGGTTGTAAATTTCTGGGAAAGTAGATCGTCTAATCTTTTTCCTGCAGAGCAACTGGTGGGTTCAAACCACTGACCTTTTGATTAGCACCCAAACACCTTAATCACTACACCACAAGAGATCCTTAAGCAAGGAAAGTCATATATATTTAATAAATCTCTATAGAGAGAGACGTACAGGAGTCCCTGGATGGTGTAAATGGTTAACTGAAAGGTTGGCAGTTTGAACCCACCTAGAAGATCTTCAGAATTATACCCTAGTAATCTGCTTCTGAAGGAGCTCTGGAAGATGAGGCAATCTGCTTCCGTAGTAGAGATTTACAACCTTGGAAACCCAATGGGGGTCACTAGGAGTCACAATCAGCTGGGTGGCAGAGAGTTTGGATTCGGGTTTAATCTGCTTCTGAAAGGTCACAGCCTTGAAAATACTAGGTAGTGCAACTCTGCCCTGCACTCATAGCCCACCCTGAGTCAGATTTGATTTCACTGCATCTTATTAAAGCAACATAGAAATTTATGTCACACTTGGAGAGAGAGAGAGAGAGAGAGAGAGAGACGGTTCAAATCCACCAGCCACTCCTCGGAAGGAAGGTTGGGCAATCTTACTTCCGTAGTGATACTGCCTTGGAAACCCAAGGAAGGGTCGCTATGAGTCAGGGCTGACTCGACGGCACATAACAACAACATATATATATAGAGAGAGAAAGAGGCAGAGAGAGAGAGAGAAAGTTTTTATATAGTGATAGAGAGTATAAAATCTCTAAATGTCAACTATTATCTCTATTGGTCAAAAAATTGCTTTCATTTATAATTTTGTTCCCTGGAAACTACATAAGGAGTGGCTTCTGGTCCTATAAAATATAAGTACTTGTAGACACTGCTTTGTTAGTGGGAATATTCTTAAATTCCAGGTCCTATAATCAAAGCAAAAGTTGTCTCTTAAATACATATATAATTATATGTTAGTTTGACGTATAAGCACAAATAAGTCACTAATTTTTTCCTCCCAATGAGTGTTAGCCACAGCCCAATATTATAAATATTTGATCACATAGACCAGAAGGTAAATAAAATGCATTAGTCAACTTAATTTGCTGCTTTTGAGTGTTAACTACAAATTGCTGTTTCAAACTTTATGACCATAAAACCTCTAAAAGGTCTGAACATCTTTCCTTTGTATGTAATCTTATGAGTACTCCACATTACTCTTTAAAAATTAGGTAATGTTAGAACAGTGTTATTAAAGGATGAAATTGATTTTCAAACTGCAGCAGATAAAGGAAATTGGTATAAATTTCTGTTGACCTTAGGATAAACTCTCTTAGAGTACATCTTCAATAAGTAGAAAATGGGAAGGAAAAAAAAAACAAAAAAAGAAACCCAACTAATTGAGATTAAATGGATAATAGGGATTCCCATCTAACGGTATATTTGCTGAAGTATGAAACCTATTAAAAATAATTAAATAACTATATTCTTCTTGATACAATTAGCATTTGTGTTTCACTTTTTGACTCAATTTATAGTTTATACACATAGTTATAGTGTATTACTCAATTTATACTTTATCTGTGTTTTGCATCTCTATTAGCTCATTTCATATTTGCAACAAACCAGTATAATTTGTTCTTATTTGCAAAGGAATGACTTGGAATCTGAGGCTTCTTCTCAGTTTAAATCTGGGGAGGAATAACTCTTACTAAGTGCCGTGTCAGGTTCATCACTGAGCTGTTGGTGTAAGGGGGCTGAGTTACTTGGTGACTCTGGAATATCAAAACAAACAAACAAAAAGTTGCTGTCCAGCTGCTCTGACGCTTAGCAGCCATGTTTGTCAGAACAGAATATGCTCCAGTTTCAGTAGCTGATTTTTCAGAAACAGATTACCAAGCCTTTCTTCTTAGGAGCCTCTGGGTGAGTTCAAAAATCAACCTTTTGAAGTATCTAACCATTTGCGCCACCCAGGGACTCGAAGAGGTTAATAAAATATTAATAACCTAAATGTCATGAATTTATTATGGGCTACTTGTTACTCTATATCTAATATTTCTCTTTTTAATCCATTATGGAATTGTCTTGTATTCCAAAAAATGCTGTGTATTTGTCCTGAATGTCTTCTGATGTTTTCCCTTTGTAACAGTGGTGGTGGTGTTACTGATGGTAGCCACACTTGGAGATACTAACTGAACGTAATTTTCTGTCCAAAACCAAAAGCCAAACTCATTGCCATCAAGTTGAGTCTGACTCATAGCGATCCCCTTTGAGTTTCTGAGGAGATATATCTTTACGGAAGTATATTGCCCCATCTTCCTTTCACAGACCACAGAACAGCTGGTGGGTTTGAACCACTAAACTTACTGGTTAGGGGTCAAACGCCTTAGGCACCACACCACCAGAGCTCTTCAATTTTCCGTTAATCACAGATAAAGTTAAAATGACATAACAATGCGTGGAATTTAGGGGCCACTACTTGCATATTCTGACCAGAAGCCTTAGGCTCATACCAGAACATACCTACTTTTTTAAGGATGGGATCTTAACCTTCTGATTCAAATTGTATACATTTGCATACATGAAATTATGTGCAATCCAAGTTTAATTTTGGAGTGCTTGACTCCTTATAAATTTTATATTGAATTGATAGCCCTTCCTCTAATTTCCTAGGTGTTCTGGTTACCTAGTGCCACTCTGACAGAAATATACCACAAATGGGATGGCCTTAACAAACAGGAGTTTATTCTCTTACAGTCTGGAGGCTTTAAATCCAAGTTCAAAGTGCCAGGCTCTAGGGGTTGGGTGAAAGCCCCTCAGCCTTTGGCTTCAGCTCTGCCTCCAGCTACCAGCCCACTGAAGCTAGAGGCTTCTCTTCACTCAGACAGCTGCTGGCTGCTGAGGCTGCCAAGCCCAAGGTTGACAAGTAAAAAGGCACAGTCCCAATATTATCAAGTCACACAGCAGGCCATTAATTCAAGTTCACTTTAAGTCCCAAGGACGGCAGAGCATGGTAGGCTGCTGAACAATGACACATCTACATGGAGGGTTCAAGGTGCCATAAGCTAGAGACCATTCTCAAAGCTGCTTCTTATATATGGGAAGCAGACTTGGGTTCCAAGGCAGGGAGGTCCTGGCATCTGTAGATAAAGGTTGGACATTATGACCCCTCCCTGTCATGAGTCAGCTCTGGAGAGAGACCTGATGCCCCAGAGACAGGCACCAGCCTCTCTGACTTCCTCAGAGTGATCTACCAGGTCACATCTTACGAATCTTACTCCTACCTAGTTTGAGAATGGTTTTAACTAGTAAATAATATGCTTGGATGCCTTGGCCTGCCTTAGTAACAAGACAATTGACACGTCAATAATGTCTAACCCATTTGTAATTTCAACCAATATGTTATATTTATTAATTTCTTTGGAATAAGCCATATTTATAGCATTCTATTCACCAGCCACTCCTCAGAAGGAACATTGGGCAATCTAGTTCCGTAGTGATACTGCCTCAGAAACCCAAGGAGGGGTTACTATGAGTCGGGTCCAAATCGATGGCACATAACAACAACAACAACAATAATTTCCTTATCCTCACCTCAAATGCATGTTAATAGGCATCACTTTATCATTCTTTCCTCTAAAGCACGACCTAGACATTGACTTAGCGAGACTAACGTTAATAGTCAGAGGACCAATATGAGGGTATTTGGAAAAACAGAACACAGTTTTGCTAGTACATTTATTTGACTGGGATGGTATTCAAACCTGAGGTAGCATCACCTAGAAGTAGGGCTTCCAATTGGTTTGAACCATTACATACATGGCCAATAGAAACAAGGGCAGCATAAGCATAGCATAGCAACTAAATCTCTTACACATTGGATTTTAATGCCAGTACTAAACAGGCAGCCTTGCAGTACCCCACTCAAAGATGGTGGTCAACCTTACCACGACATACATTCAAAATGGCACAGACAGTCACAATTTTTGAGTGGAGTACTGCAAGGCTGCCTGTTTACTCCTGGCGTCAAAATCCAATGAGCAATAGATTTGGTTGCTATGCAATACGTACGCTGCCCTTATTTCTGTCAGCCACGATTGGACCATTTCAAACCAGTCTGAAGCTCTGCCTAGAAAAAATGAAGGTATAAATAAATTCCTTGTAGTGGGAGCTTCTATGTCTGTCTTTTGGTAATTTTAATCTCAACATATTAATCAATGTATTAAATGAAAAGTACTTGCAATTAACAAAATCTGTTCACTTTACAAAACAGTATTAACCCTTAATGCATTAAATAGAGTGTGTGGGCACTCTGAGTACATTGTATCTTAGAAAAGATAGCATTTCATAATTCACACTCTCAGGGTAAATATTTAGAGAAAGTTTCCACACACAATAATGTGTGTTGACACTCGAAATTCCTGATTACAGTTACCATAAATTCAACTGTTAAAGGCTTTAGTTTTTTTTAACCCTAATGGCTCTTCATTACTCATAATGTGTACCAAAAACCAAAACCAAACTCACTTGCCATGGAGTCAGTTCTGACTTATAGTGACCCCTCCTGGGTTTCCAAGGCTGTAGATCTTTAGAGAAGCAGATTGCCTTCTCTTTCTTCCACAGAGCAGCTGGTGGGTTTGAATCACTGACCTTTTGATTAGCAGCCAAAGCCTTAAGCACCACACTACCAGAGCTCCTTATAATGCATATAGTAAATAATTTTCTAGAATAAAACGTTATTATTTTGTGCCATGATAGACTCAATCATGATGAACTGACAAGATTGGGATATATATATATTTTAAAGGGCAATGATGTGCTTACATGATCAATGATAATAAAACTCTCCCTTTTGAATCCATATTGTAAATATGCATAAAATAGTAGGATTTTAAGCTTATTTAAACTAATCACAAAAAATGAGTTAGGTGATTTTCATGGCCTATAACTGAAAAAGTTTATTTTTATTTTTTTAAATTAGAGGGTGATAAGAAATGCTTATGTAGTTTGCACCTTATGAATTTATTGCCAAGGTTGATATTGTATATAATATTATCCATTCTAGAATATTAATTTTTAAATATTAATAATTATTAAATATTATATAACATAAAGAAGTTATATATAAATATGTGCATCAACATGATTGCTAAATAATCATATGACAGTAGGTTTGATGCTGTTTATTAGTCAATGTAGATTATAGCATTCAGTCTAATGGTATTTTACACCTCTTTCTGAAAATGCTGGTGGTTTTCTGTCAAAGGAACTTTTGATATTTATTTGCAAGACTTCCAATGGAGCTTCAAACCATAGAATTAGGTAATTAATTTCAGCTCCTGTCACCATGACCAGCTAATGTGACACCTGGCTTCAGCTGGTTATACGACAACAGCTCTGAAGGGCTAGCTTGTGTGCCAATTCATTTCAGGCCTTTAGGTGGGAGGTTTCAGTTGTTTTCTTTGTAGGTACACTGTATCACCCTCTAATATCAGTAACTCACTTGACAACTGGCTACTGTTAAGTCATTATGCAGTTATTCCTATGAAAATATTTGCAATGAAAGATAAAATACCTTAAATATGTATTTTCTTTTTGTTTAATATATTGAGAATATATACACTACTTTAATGTGACCTTTTGATTATACTCTGCTTGAATTGTATTCTATTAAGATGAAAACTATTTTGAATTTGGTCATGAATTATATTTAATTATTAGAGGGCATCCATCCATATATATATTCTCCAAAGCGGTTAATCCTTTTCTTCTAAACTGGGGGGGAAAAAAAGAGTGTGGATATTGACTGTGTATAGAAAAACATGTGATGATCATCACTGCCAAAGGGCTTGTTCTTTGACCAATAATGGATGAGTTTTTGAAGTAATGAATAGAAACCCGTTGAACCTCTCTTTCTTCTCATTGTTTTTTCTCCGTAGGAACTTTTTACCCCTGAATGCAAGTTTAAAGAATCTGTTTTTGAAAACTATTATGTAATCTACTCATCCATGCTGTACAGACAACAGGAATCTGGTAGAGCCTGGTTTTTGGGATTGAATAAGGAAGGGCAAGCTATGAAAGGAAACAGAGTAAAGAAAACAAAACCAGCAGCTCATTTTTTACCCAAGCCATTGGAAGGTCAGTGTTATATGTCCTTTATCCTTATCAGATTAATATGCTTTATTTTGCACCTTTATAACTCTGCCATGGCTACAAGGCACTATGTCATGGAATGCTGGGAATGCCCTTTATCTTGCTCTGGAGGGTGATCACACAGGTGTCTAGTTAATCTGTGCATTTATGATTTGTGCCCTTTAACCACTGTATATATAAATTCCTTCTCTGTGTCTTTCTAATGCCTCCAGTTCTCATGGTCCATAGCCCTAAATAATTTTAATTAATTAGACATTTTTTTAAATTATGATATTAAAAATCTGTGACAATAAGTATCTTAGAAAAAATGTTTGAATTTATGGATCCAAGAGTATTTGCCAGTTTTGATATTATCTAGGTGAATGTCTCAAATTTATGAATTATTATGATTACAGAAAATGAAAGAATACAGAATGACTTCAATGAATTTTGATGTTTCATATCATCATTCAGCCGGTGCATTTGTTTGCCATATTTAACTGTGGCACTGCCTTCTTCTACTAAAATAATTAATCTACATTCACTTTAACCAATGAATGGACCTTCATATTTGCTGTCACCAAATCCCTAGAGAGCAGTTTCAAAAAGTTTTTTTAATCATAAACACTTGTACCTAACTCATTAATTATCATTTACTTTCACCTATGTAACTTATTTTTTTGAGAATTACCAAAAAAAAAATGATTTGTGGATTTTTCAAAGTGTTTTCTGTTTGAATATTTAGTTTGCCTTTTTGAAGAATATGAGATCTACAGTAACTGAATAAACACTTTATGCTAGCTCAGAAGTGTGCTTTTCATTCCTACAAGATAATTTACCATTAAGAGAAAATGCACATTGGTTTTTATAAGCCATACTCTTTTATATAGGAATACGATAATTTGAAATTTTGAACAGTCACTTCTCAATTACCTGGGAGTACATAATTCATCTTTCAGAGTGCTTTAGTTTGGAAAACCACTCTTTTTGCTTAATAGCATCTGTATAATTTCAGTGATGTTGACTAACTGATACCCTAAATTAAATTTGCCTCTAGAGCATTTATTGCCACCCAAACGGTTAGCCACCAGGGCCTATCTAGGGTAGGACAAATTATAGCAGAGTCTAAAATATCAGTGAAATATTCTCATTGTATGACACATTATAAGGAGAATTAGAGTAGAAATAGGAAATCAGAGATTTTCTCTGCTCTTCCCAAATAAGATACCCATAATTTATTTGATTTAATTGCTTAAAGTTTAAGACCACATACTCAAACATTCAAATGACGATGAATAATAACAATCTAGGTCTATAGAAGCTCTAACAAAGATCTTGGTTTATATGCCACCTTGCTTTGTCTCCTTTATTTCTGTTTTGAATCTAGACAATTAAGAATTGGCTAATTTTCTAAAACCTTACCTCTTTGTTGCATCAATGTTATGAAAACCAAAAGGCCTATCAGTACTTTTATATCACTTAACTGAGGCAAAATTTAGAAACTGGTTTTTCTATCCTGCAGGAAATACCTGAGACTCTAAAGGTGTGGTGTAATGCTTGGTATTTCAATCTTAAATTGAGCTGATGTGTGTGTGTTTGTAAGAAAGAAAAAAATGCTATTTTTCATCAGGTTTTCAAATAATTAGCAGACACAAGCACTCTAAAAACAATGAAAGGGGGTATCAGAATTATCACATAATGCACTTGTCAGAGGAAATTTAATTTCAAACTTTCAAAACTCATAAAGGATGAAAACGATTTCATTAGAAATATTAAAACAAATTAGGTACATCATTAATTATTGATGTGCTAGGCATTCCCGTCTCTTTTACAACCTCACTGCATAAACAATCAAGATCAGTGTGTTGATGGTATTGTCTCCTAATTTAATCAGTGGAAGTAAGAGATGGGAATGTTCTTCAAAGATAATGAATTAATTCTTTTTACTGTCTGGCTAAGTCATTTAATAGAGCCCTGATGTGTGTGTGCCCTTTCAAACAATGTACTGCTGAAAAGCCCTATGATGCCTTGGTACTGATAGGCAAAGTCTGCTGCCTTGCTCACAGAGAATGCATATGGTAGTTCAGCCTAAGTAAACATAAAGGCTCTTTGTAAAATATCTTAAACTTTCAAAAGTGTAAAAAAGCAGGTTGAACAGCTGTGATTCATTTGTATTTCTGATGGCAGATCAATTTAACTCACTAATTTTCCCCAAGCATCAGTCACTCTTAAATATTCTTTCTCAGGATTTCCTAGAATCATTTTCTAAAAAGCCACATGTACTTTTGGGATTAATTATGTCACCAAATATTATTCAGACAGCTCCTCAGAGCTTACTCAGACACCAGCCCCAGTTGCCCTCCTGCCATTCTGTGCTCTGCCTTATCTGCCTTATCTAAATTATTAGATTTGTAATAATACATGAGAAAATGAAACAAGAAAAATAAAAAATAAAAATGGCACACAGTTAGTTGCTTTCAATTGTCTAAGGATCTTTTCCCATGGTTGTGAGATAGGATATCTATCTAAACAATGCTCTCCAGAAGGCCTAGGCTTAAAGGGAACAGGTTTTTTTGTGTAATTGCTTTGAAGTCGGTACTGGTATGACTATGTTGCCTTTATCCATCAGAAAGAAAAATAATTGAATAATTTTCAATGTAAAGTATCAGAAGGTTCAATTGAAATGAGTGGCTCAAATGTTGATGTCCTTGTGGACTAGAAGAGAAGTTAGAGTTTTCCTTGCTGCTCAAAGAGAAATAGGTTAAATGTTTGTTTGTCATTTCCCTGTACTACCTGTGGCTGTTATATCACAGGATCAGGAAGAGGCCATAGCTCCCATGTAAACCTTCTCTTTTAGACAAAAATCCATGCATGTTTGTGGACATTGATCAAGTACCAGATAATGTAGAGAACAGTAATGCCTTCTGTTTGTGGGCTGTAAATTATCGCTTTAAAATAGGAATTCCTTCTCAAAGAAAGAGATTGCTTCACTTGCAGGAAAATAAGAACAGGCAAAATACTGATGCTTGTGTGTGTATTGATGGGCCATTCCTGTGTCTAACCAAGCAATATTTCCTTTCCTCCTTTGTTCATGTCCTTCTTCGTGCAATTAGTTGCCATGTACCGAGAACCATCTTTGCATGATGTTGGAGAAACGGTCCCGAAGGCGGGAGTGACCCCAAGTAAAAGCACAAGTGCATCTGCAATAATGAATGGAGGAAAACCAGTGAACAAGAGTAAGACAACATAGCCAGATCCTCACAGGTGTTGTGACTTATTCGTCCTGAGCACAGTTGAGTGATTTATCCTTACCAGACATTCCTGCTCCTGTGGCTGAGGAGCAGCTGGAAGTAAGCGAATGCTTTCTCTTTGCTGTCTCAGAACTTCTTTGTTCCAAGTGGATAAATCTCAACCTGTTGCATCCCCCACAACAAGAAGACACCTGGACAACCAGCTAAACTCAGACCATGGAATGCCCTACCAGATATGGAATGCCTTTTTAATATCTTTTCTGTGACTGTGACACTTCATGTGAATGACATACTTCACAGGTACACTTGATACCTTGCCTGCTGACAGTTACCCATAATCCTTTTTGAGTCCTGTTTCAGCGAAATCCATGTGTTTAAGTTCAATTTTGTAGCACACCAATAATATTGAGTAATTTCTAGTTAGACGCTGTAAAACCTGTGCTATTATGGATTTCTCTTCTTCCCCGTTTTTACAGGGCTGCTCGCTCCACTGTCTGTGACCTTTTGCAGGGATTGTGTTCCTCTAAATCGCAAATGTTGCAGTTGGCTTAGTTCGGAAAGCAATCAGGGAATCAGGAAGCCTTCTAAACCTATTATTACAAATTACATCTATAAACTTTAAGATTGTGTTTCTGGCTCACACTATTGATTAAACACACATATACGCACTATCTAAGTAGCAGATACTGAGCCCCAGAGGTCGGCATTGGTGGGGTGGGAAGTGGGTCAAACACACTTTGTGGGAAGCTCTGTAGGGTATGTGTTTGACATCCCCCTATAGTTTCTTTGTTGTGTGTGTGTGTTTTATACATATCACAAGCTTACTGGTAATGGTAACATTTGCCTTGCCCAGCGAGCAAGACCCACTGGTTTTTGGGAAAGTGGGTCCAAAGAACTCTGTAGGCCTTGTAGGCCTGATTAAGGTTCATTTTTCATCTACTAATCCTCATTATTTGGAAAAAAATAAAAATAAAAAGAGAGAGAAAAAAAGAAAAAACAATAATTACAACCTACAAGAATTGCGCTACCTAAATCCATTTCAGATATAATCCTTCCTGTTTTTAATGAACTGAACTTGATGCCATCCCTGTTTTTGGCTGTGTCCCACTCATACTCAGCAGAGCATGGGCAAGGCGGCTGTGGTGTTATTTTCTGCAGCAGCAATGCAAACGTTAGTTATAAATTAAACTTTAATATTTTTCGTGTTTAAAGACAAGTTTTTAAACTGGACATATTAGATTTTTTTTTTTTTTTTTAGCTCAGCATGCTGAGTCTGGTACTGTGTATTTCACAAGTACATACCTCTAACAGCCCTGTGGGGCCCCCAGTGCCCAATGGCTGGGTTAGAGGTGCCTTGCCATGATCTCAGAATACGGTTGAATTGTTCTAGATAAAAAACAAAGGCAAACCAACACATTCAAGCATCAGGGTTTTGGTCCATGCAATTTATTTGCTTCTCTTTTATTTTGCTTTTTGGTTTTATATTGTGGAACACTGAGCTTAGTGAAGACTACTAAGAAAGTCTATGAATAGTTGACTACACAGTAAAGATATCATACAAAGTGTTCAACATTGGAGATAGAGTTTCAAAATGCTTACTACTAAACTGTTTGGAAATGGATTTGTTAATTCTGTGTATACTTAATAAAGCCCAATGTTTTCTTCTCAGAAGAGTTAATTGGGACCAAATTGAACCTCATTTATTGCAAACTGTCTGTGGGATCAATGTACTGGCCTCTTGTTATTAATTTTGTGTGGACGGATGACCCAGCCACTATTTTTTCCCATCGGCACTGTGTTTACTGGGAGATTATTTTGTCACTGCTTTCATAAATCTCCATGGCAGCCCTTGCCCAGCATTTAAAAATCTTGGCCTGCTTAGCTGATTAAAGATTTAGTATAAATTTAACTGTTTATGCTTATTTCATTTTCATATCAGATTTCATTTTAATAAATAAAAAGTTAGCATAATGTTTGAGTAGATTTCTTATCAATAATGCTAAATTGCAAATATCCAAAATGGTTTATCGGACAGTTCTTGATTTCTTGTTACTCCATTTTAAAGCCTATTGTTTTTAACAGGATAAGTTAAAATATACTAGATGACTTTTATTAACCGATTATTTAGAGAAGATGTATTTCCCATAATATGGGGGAAAATATGAATAATTTAGAGATGCTAATTAGATGAGCTTATAGACACTGATTATCCCACTAACATATAACACACACACACACACACACATGCACACATACACCCCTATCAAATGATTCCACTCATTTGTGTTCAGTCATTAGCCTTATTTGCTAGCTCTTTGTTTCCCTTCAAACCTGCTTCTTGGTTATACTTAACACAAGATTTATTTTTGTAAATGACTGAGATTTATGTAAATGTGCACCTCTGTTTTGTTTTTATATGGGTTGTCAATAAGAGCATTTATCCCTATGAATTGATGTCAAAATATTTTCTTCTAATACACGTTTAGACATTTTCCAGAGGGGTCCTTGTTATTTGTAATTTAGTTAGATCATTTATTTTGTGTCTGGTCTCATTTGTTGCATGGGAAGAGGACAGCACTGATGAACTGCATGTAGTAGGACTTGTGTATCAAGAACTGTTGGTATGTATAACTAAATTTACATCCATATATGCAAATAGTTTGTCTGCATTGTACAGTTTTTGTGTTTAACATCATTTGTTATATTCACAAATACAACATGTTGAATAAAATATTTATATGAAATCATATTTAAAAACATCAAACAACTTTATGGCATTGTGCCATCCACAGATACAGAGAAATGTCATGTAAATACATTGGTAAACACAATTTCCCCCTTTACCATGCCAAAGAAAATTTTAGCTCTTTGATGATACCTCTCTTGCTGTTTTTCGGGGATAAGACTTCACCATTTTTTTTCCTCAAAAATTAATTTTTCTGTTATTAAGTAAGTGCAATCTATCATTATTGATATTCTGTATAGTAAATCTGATGGAATTTGTATTTTCAGACCGTGTGTTTTGTACCTCCATGTGCATATGTCAATTGTATTATGTCTCTATAATATCCCATTCCTTTTGCATGCATCTCTGGTATGGGAAGGTTGTTTCTACTGATTTGTTATGGTAGTTGATTGCTTCACCCAGTCCTTCAACAATGCTTGGGAATGTTAATTGTTCTGATATTCCTAGTGATATTATTTTTGTTTTCTAATAAGTTTGCTTTCTAAAAGGTTTTGCTACAACACAATTTGAAAAATTATATAGACAAGTTGCAATGATCCACCCCATGTAAAGAGTAAAATGGAATGGATCACTTCATTATGAATCCTAGAGAATCTAGAGATGCAGGAGCAAATCATTTGTTTGTCCTGAGTGTTTTGGGATGAGGATGGGTTAAGGAGTTCCACAATGGGCCCAAATGACACCTGTTTCAGTCCTTGTAATTGTTTGCCTTCTGGTCAGTAAGCAGTTTCTTTATCACTGCTGATCACTTGCTTAGTTAATGCTTACAGCACTAAAACAGTTTATTTTTCAGAGTGATTATTATCAGATTTGATTCTCTTAAAAGCAAAAAATACTTCCTTGTTCTTTAACTTAGATACATATCACTTTATTTAATGTTTTCTCCCAAATATCACAAGTATCATTAATATTTGATGCTTTCCCAGGAAGGAGCAACTAAAAAATCCAGCTTGGAAAGAAGAGAAACTTATTAAAAAATCTTTTCAATTTTATTTCCAAACTTGACTACATCAGGGGAAAGTAATTGCATTAAATACGGAATTGTTTTTCAGAATACAGTCAAATCAAACTTCAGATGTAAATTGTGATACTTTGGAGTGAAATATATTTCATAGTCTAGGTTTCTTAGCTTACAAGACGACACATAGAGCCTGATGACTCTCTTGGATAAGGTAGGGTTCCAAAGCTGTGATCATTGAGTCTGCACACAAAGGGTGAGTTATATTTGTTTTGGTTTGCTTATTTGTTTTTTCTTTGTTTTTTCTATTATTCAGCCTAATGATGTCTGCTGGCTGAAGGTGTGTTTGTCTTTCAGATGGTGAAAGCCATTCCTTGCTGCTGGAACTGTATTAGTTTAAAGAATTCAGAAAAACAATGGGGATATAATGGTCCTCCTTTTAGGCCTTTTGGACTTAGTTGAACTTTGTTCAAAGATCTTTGTCTGAGGGAGTTTTCAATGTTGACATGCCAAACAGGCAGCATAGTTCCACTTGTAAACTTGTTACAACTTTTTCAATTGACAATCCCACTGTAACTACCTAAAAGCATGGCCATGCCAATGATATTTGCATATTTTCCCACCCTTTACAAGTTTGTTCTTACCCTGCCTTTCTTTACAGGGGGTTTCTTTCTTAGTAGTAGATTCAAAAGTTAAAGTAAAAGACCACATTTAATAAGGATAGAATTTATACCTTTACATATAGCTGTTTATTTTATTTTGCAATCTAAAATATGTCAATGAAATTCCTTAATAGATGGATGTTTGGATTCAAAGCCAAAACCACACACACATACACACATTGTTATAGCAGACATAAAGAAGTAAAATTAATCTGTTTTTGTTCGATGGAAGAAAAAAAAAATCATTAAGTTGAGGTATCAAGTGATCTTTGCTGTATTTTTATTTTGGTTGTATAGTAGTTAAATGAACTCCAGAATATAGAGTGAGTGTAATATATGTTCAGCTGTGTCAAAAAATTTGGATAAAACTAATTTTGAGCTTTATGATATAATAATTTTTCCAAGATCTAAACTTTTTTATTTTTGAAGTCAAAACTGCTGAGGACATTTTTGACACTTTTCTTATATAAGAATATCAAAAGAGCAGCATTTCTGTTGTTGCTGTTGTCAATGGAAAGAAGTTACAACATAGAGAGCATTATAAGAAAAATAGGATAAACCTTATTTGATGAACATAATGACTTATTAAAGGGAGTTGCAATAAAGCAGAAATTGGCAAACTGCTGCCCATCTCTAGGCCAAATGCAGCCTTCAACCTGATTTTGTATGGTTCAGAGCTAAGAATGTTTTTTGTTTTGTTTTTTAACATTTTAAAATATTACAAAACATAAACAACATGTGACAGAGATATTTGTGACCCAAGAGTCTAAAATATTTACTGTCTTGTCCTTTGTAGAAAGCCAAGAGCTGCATTAACAGAAATTGAATATCGTCTGTATGTATTATGACAGGGGAGCAAGGTAATGAATTCTAATGTTTTTCTATCATCAAATAAGTCATCAAAATTGCTAATGAACAATTATAATAGGTTTGTTTGAAGCTTAAAATATTTAGATAGGGAAGAGAAAATAATATAATCTATATTATTTATATTTCCCTCATTTTACAAAACTGATATAGCGACATACTCAGTAATAGAGATACAACTAACGTGATTGCAATCCTTAAATCTCAGGATAGAGATAATTTTATAAATCTACTAAAATATGAGAACATCATGGGCAATTTTTAATGATTAGCCAATTAATACTACACAATCAGCATCAGCTAAATTTTCTCTTAAAATAATTTTTAATGTTAAATTTTAAGTAACTCAGTTGATGCATTTTTTTCCTTATTTTTTGGTGATTTGGCTTATGAGATCCAAGCCATGACTCTAGAATATTTACATTATTAAAACAAAATTTCCAAGTAAAAGGTTTCATCTTAAATAGTACAGAAATGGTTTTCCTATCTTATTCTAGAATTTAACAAAATGCAATTCACATTTAGGAGAGAAAAAAGAATACAATCTTTTTTAAACTAAATGATTAAAGATTGGCTAAACTAATCTGTGCAAGTAGATTTAACTGTAAATATGTAAGAGAAGTCCCAGTTGTACATTTTCATAATTCGATGTGAATTTCATATAAGGCAAAATTTCAGCGTTGAAAAAAATAAAAATTTTGTTTCTACCACTGAGTGCTTATTTGTAATTACTATTAAAGCCATATATATATATATGTGTGTGTGTGTATATATATATATATATATATATATTTTTTTTTTTGGTCCTCTCAGATTTTGAGATTGGTGCCATTTTACCATAGTATCTCTTCCTGACTTGTTTTCATGACCCTATTTTTCCAGTTAAGTAATGCATCTTTACAAAAAATGAGTGTCTTTTAAGGTAAATTAGTGTATGCCATCATAAACCTGACTATACCATGCCCATCATATACCTAACTAGATATTTTCCTTTCCAAAAGGCCAAGTTACCAAGGAACAATTTAAATAGTGAAAAATCTGTTATCTTGTACATATAACTCCTGCCCAGTATAAAAAATATGATCTCTTAGTGCTAATAGCCTAAAATGGATACCTCTGAATAATCATTTATTTCTCCTTTTCTTTAATGATGAGTAGGTAAATATGTATTGACAAAGACTGTAAATAATTTATATCACTATTTATTAAAAATGTTAAATTGTATAGTTTTCATATTTCTTTCTTCATCTTAAAATTCTTCTTTTATGAAGTTAAAGTGAGAGTAGACATATGAATTAATGGCAAAAAATGACCAGTTTTTTCCCTTCTAAAGTACCAGTGATCTGATCTGTCTCCACCCCTCTGATATTGCACTTCATATGCATTCATGTTCATTGTTCTATGGAAACCCGTGTGTGATAAAGAATTCTGGAAAAATCTGATCAATGGCTTTACAGGGAACGTATATTTCCCTTAGTCTCTATTATGTTCTTTCTTGTACAGAGATTTGCATTTCCAACAACCATGTAATTCAGGGTTTCTCAAC
Source organism: Orycteropus afer afer (assembly GCF_000298275.1). Lineage (NCBI taxonomy): Eukaryota > Metazoa > Chordata > Mammalia > Tubulidentata > Orycteropodidae > Orycteropus > Orycteropus afer. Next base: position 783,764 of record NW_006922004.1, on the reverse strand, counting down.
TTTTTAGCATTATTGACATTGGGAGTCAGATAATTCTTTGTTGTGGGGCTCTCCTGTACATTTAGAATATTAGCAGCAGCCTTGGCACTCACTAGATGCCTTTGCACCTCCTCCACCAGTGTAAAAATCAAAATTGTCTGCAAACATTCCCAAATATCTTCTCTGGGCAAAATTGTCCTGGTTGTGAACCACTGATATAATTGTAGGGGAAAAATTCTCTCTAGTGCTATCTGTATCAGAGTTTGCTGAACTTATTTCTAATGGGTGGCCAAATTTCATCTAGGCATTCAGAAATAGAAAAACATACAATAGTCTGTTTGACCTGTTCTAGTGGTGATTATACATGGTTTCCTTGGCATGCATATGTTCTAATGGCCTAAAAACATGAAGATTCCAGTCCTCTCCTGTGGAACTGTTAAGGATAGTCTGTGCCAAGCCATATCTCACAAGCATTTCCATTCCAGCCATCCCAGCATTCACAGTTTCCACAGCTACATATTCCATTCCCTGCAACAAAATATACACAGGAATCATTATTATGATCTAAATGCACCAAGTTAAAATGTTACAATAAATAATAGCTTTCCAAAATAAAAACCATTTCACTTATCTTTAACAATTTTCTTGTTGTGCAGAGAGAGGTCTTTACATTTTATTAAGCAACTATGGGAACTCTGGTGGCATAGTGCCTAAAGCATTTGACTGCTAACCAGAAGGTTGGTTGTTCAAACCCACTAGCCACTCTTCGGAAGGAAGATTGGGCAATCTATTTCCATAGAGATGCCGCCTTGGAAACCCAAGGAGGGGTCACTATCAGTCAAGTTTAGTTTTTGCGCTCATATAGGATCAATCAAGCAGTGACCGTCCTGTGTCGTCGTAGCTGAGCTCACATGTCATATTTTTGTTTTCTGTTAGAGAACAAGTTACATCTTATGAATAAATACTGAAAAAACCCATACAGCTGATTGACATAATACATGGCAAGTCAAGAAATCGTCTAGAAGAGGAACCTTGTAAGAAGGGCCAGAAAAGTTTGTATCAAATCAAATGCCCCTAATGGCACACACAAATATCTACCTTTTACCTTAAGCTGGAAGCCAGGAGAACAAACATGTATTTCTCTATTTCCCTTCGAACTTGTTAATCAATTATATTTACAAGAAATTATTAAGTCTCAGCAATGTAGAATACCAGTAGATATTACACAGCTAAGTCTGTTTCACAACCTCTGCACAGACACACACACACACACACACATACACACACATCATTCCCTAAAAACACCAACCAATACCTCAACCATCTTTGAACTATTGGTACCTAGGTCCAGTTTAAAGTGCTATTCTGTTCCTTCCACCATGCTCAAAGTAAAGTGGTTATCAAGGCAAGTCTCCTCTTTTCAATATATCCCTTCATAATTGTGACTTTTGGAGGTCAAGGGAGGAGAGAGAAACTACTTTGTGGGTATTTCTTAAAGTCATATAATTTGATATCATTCTCTTGAATTCTTCCATTCCTGGGAATAATTGGCTTTGATAATAAATCAAATGCCCCAAAACCAAAACCAAACCCTCTGCCGTTGAGTTGATTCCAACTCATAGCAGCACCCATTGGTTTTGCCAGGTGGTAAATCTTTATGGAAATAGATTGTGCCCCATCTTCCTTTCATGGAGTGTCTCATGGGTTTGAAGCACCAACCTTCTGGTTAGCAGTCAAATGCCTTAGACACTGCACCACCAAAACTCCTTACATAGTTACTTCATATTAAGAGATGGATCTTTTTTTTTTTTCTTTCCAATTTCTCACTAAACTTTTAATTTATTAATTTATATCTACAGAGATTCCTGGTTTCCTGTTTTATTCAGGGGGCTATAATTTCTTACACTCATTATTATTTTGATATCAAATTGTCCTACATTTGGTCTGTGGGAAGCCCTTCAAGCATTCTTCTGTATCCTTTTAAAATGTCTCTGTGATTGTCCAAGGACTTTATTACTTTCTAAGATGTTCCAGTCTCATCTTGTACTTTCCCTGTTCCAGACTTGGAATCAGCCAATTAAGAGATGGATCTTGATTAATGGAAGTCCTTCTGTTCCTCCATCTAAAGCATTCTGTGGAGGGTATAATTTGACTTTATTGTAAACTGTGGAATAGAATGATAAAGAATGGATCAATACTGCACCTGTACAAATGAGACCATCATGCTTGTCACAGTCCCTGTCATCACAGTCGCAGAGTTCCCCTGAAACATACCATTCCTGGGTGGAACAAATGCACTTTCCACAGTGACAAGCACCTGAAATCATAAAACATATTGCTCACAGACACCATGTACCTAAAGGTTTTCAGTCTAGAATAGAATACTGTCAATGCACTGACAAAGGTAAAAGCCTATTGAGTAGGCAGTTGCTCAGAGGGGAGCTTTGCTTATTGTAATTCACAAAGATTATCCAGGAAAGGCTTCATCATAGATCTAGATAGTTGCAATTAGTCTTGAGCAGATGTTCCATGGCCTAGTCTGGTTAAAATATCAATGATGGTGAAATGTGGCTGATTCTTATAGAAAGCCTTCCAAAAATGAGTTAAAAAATAAATATCTTTTCCCTAAGTGGAATTTTTATGCTTTAAAAGTGTTGTTTTTAAAGGAATCTAATAGTAAATTCTATTAAATGAAGATGCATCTTCTAATCAAAATACCTTCTAAATTATTGTACTTATAATTTTAGATTTTTGTTTGTATGAGTTTTTTAAAGTAGGGACACACATGCATGTAGAGTAGCTAAGTGAATTGCCAACAGACCACACACAGTAACTCACATATATTTTACTTTTCAGACATTATCCTCAGGATTCCCTGCCATAATCAGTCCCGTTGAAATGCCCACCCTTTATGAGGTTCTACATTTGACCACCCTTCCGATTATTTCTTACCTTTCTCCTCTTATTCATACCTAATTATAAAATTTCTTCTTCGAGTATTAAAAATATATTGGGTTACTGCAAAATAACTCTATTAATGTTATCTTCAAAAAGAAAGAAAATATATTAATTAAATGCTCTCACATAGCGAAGAACATTCTCTCAATCTAGATGTCATTAACTTATAAGTTACAAATCTTCATATGTAAAAATTACTTCTATGACTGCAGTAAAGACAACTGGGAAGGCTGGTAACTTTAAAATTAAGTATGCGCATGTCTATGTATGCACATGTGTACACACACACACAACTTCCCGTTTCTCATAGTTCCTAGAGTTGCTTGTTCCTACCAAGTATGCTTCCCTTTCACTAAAGATGTTATCATTAACATTTCAGGTCAAAAATCAGTTTAAAAGAAAATACAAAGTATTTTGACATATTTAACAAAATTCCAGCCTTGGTAATTCAAAATGTATTGGAGGAGAGGAAAGCAGGAAATAATCTAAACTACATAGTATTTAAAAATAGGTTAAGAATTCGAGTGATTAAGAAAAGAAAGTTATAGTCATAATTTTATGAAAAGAATCATGTAAATGTGTCCCAAGCATCAACGCAATGTAATGTCATGGAAACTGGTACAAGCATTTTAGCTACAAGAATCCCCAATGACCAAATGAAACTCTCACCATTCCTTGTCAGGGAGATAGATTTATATACTGAGAATTGTGTTTCCCATTACTTTTAACTTCTTGCTTGACCACAGAATGATTTTACTTTTTTTCGACTTACCTTTCTCAGCAGCTACACTGATTTTCATGCTTTTGGGTAAAATCTAGACGTCAGTACTGCTGAGTGATTGACAGCCTGGTTGGTTCTCAGGACCCAGTGAGCTGGCCCTCCCAAGTCAGTCTGCAAGGGATGGTGGCTCCCTCTTGATCTCATCCAGGTATAGAGTTCTCTTATTTTATAATTTTACTTATTCTAACTTTAAAGACTTTCTTTCAAATTTCTAATCATAGAATTGTTCAGCAGTCAACTGTTTATTTAACAAATCATTAGCAAATATCTACCAGTGAAGAAAACTTGTGGGATTTCAATGACTATCAGAGAACGTTACTCAGAAAGCACCATGCATAGGGTTTTATTTCCATCACTCGAGGAAGATGATTTATTTGAAGAATTTTCTTGGTTTTAGTTGTCTTTTAAAAAATATAACCTTTATACTGCAAAACTCATTTCTACAAGAGTAAATGATTTTATATGCCAGTATTCTCCATGGTATTCATTGAATACACTTAGAATAGCTTTTATTTATATTTAAAAAATTGTGTTACAATTCATGAACAGATCTCATGTTCCTTCTTAAAACTTAACCCCTGGCTTTAGAACTGTTCCAATATCTGCTCTTCCTTCTGGAATGCTTAGCTTCAAGCCATGGCAAAGTCCTTTCCTAAATGTGGTAAGCTCACCTAGAAGATAACATGGTACATATTGGTAGACGATTTGATGAGTCAATTCTACTTCCCAAAGTTATTTGTAACTGAATTTTGGAAAGAAAAAAAAAAATGGGGACTGACTTTGTGCCTTGGAACACTAGCTCTCCTCAAGTCAGCCTTTCCCCGAGCTGTGCTGCGCTTTGCTGATTGTCAATGCTCTGTAGCTTAGAAACAGAAAATTCTTCTACTGCTTGTGATACCAGGAATCACACAGCATATAATAACAGCACAGTGTGACAGTTATTAGGACTTGTTATAGCACCTTCTTATAGAGAACTCTGGTTGTGTCAATCAAAAACAGGGGTTATATTGCCCTTTCAGGATAGGGATACATTCAGGAAGGGGATGCTGTCAGACAGACATAGGCTGCACAACTACTGAAAGGTGAGTAATTGATCAGCTCAGTTGGCTGGGACCCACTCACCCTCCTGATACTCAGTTCAGCCCAGGTGGGCAGCTGGCTGATCTTCGCAGGAGCTCTAGAGCTAAGGCTAATTTTGTAAAGCAGAACGTTGGCCCTTTCTCTTCTCTGGAATGATGGAGATGGGGTGTGTGTGTGTGTGTGTGTGTGTTTGTGTGTGTTCATGCACTGTTGACTTATTTGGATGATGTGGTACCTAACAAGTACCATCGAGAGAGTTTATGAAAACATCTTCTGACATGTATGTAAAGTCATTGCCAAGCAACAGCATCTTTAAAGGTATTTAAAGTGATTACTTGGATCAGGTGGAAGCAATCAAGGCAAAAGTGTTATTGTGTACTCTGCCATCCAAATAAATAAATTCCCAAATAAACAAAAGCCTATGAATTCTATCATCATGTATTCTGTAAAGGTAGCTAAATTTAGGGCAGACCTGGCCACTAAATTAATCTCTTTTGGTTATTCACAAAAAAATTTGAGCCCAAGGGCAAAGCACCTTTGTTAGTTGCCTCATTGATCACATCGACATTTCTTTTCCACTCATCAAGTCTGGCAAAATGCTGCAACCTGACATCCCAGCAGGCAGTTCTCACTATTGTACTAACTACTCCATGTGTTATGAAGGTCACAACAATGTATCTTGTTTTAAATTTTTCTATGGAGTGATTTATTGTCTTGGCTATAAATTTGTAAAGAAATAAAACGCTATTTCTTCATCGTCTCCTGAGGTGACGGCTTTATTCACAGCTCATGGGAAGCATTTCAGACTTGTTTCTATGTGGAAACACTTGGCTGTGCATGGTCTGTTAAGTGGTGCACCATGGTGCTTTCAAGACCCACTGTTCACACCTGCCTGAGAATCAAGAGAGAGGAAACACTCCAGATGTCATTTGTGATAATTGGGGTGAAGGGTTTTCCCTGAAGAGCTTAAGAAAATTTGTAGGGGATTCTGAAAAAAAAAAAAAAAATGACATCTATCAAAAAATAAATGGTCCTGGTCAAATAATTGGAACAGGTTTCTCCTTTCTGCTATCATGTTGAAGATTCTTGTTCCACTTCATGAGTTGCTTTTCCTGTGGGTCTCACGGTAGGGCTGTTGTTGTTGTTATGTGCCGTCGAGTCGGCCCCGACTCATAGCGACCCCTCCTTGGGTTTCCGAGGCAGTTATCACTACGGAAGTAGGATTGCCCAACCTTCCTTCCGAGGAGTGGCTGGTGGGTTTGAACCGCCAGCTGTCTGGTTAGCAGGCAAGTTTCTTAGCCTCTATGCTACCAGAGCTCCCCACGGTAGGGCAGGGGGTGGTAATCTCCAGAGTGACCAAGAGTAACTTGACCATCCCCACAATCCTCTTTGCCTACAATAGATCACAGTTCCATTATCTTGGTCTTAGTCCCTTTCTTCTTCTATAACCCAATATCTCCAGAATAGGATGAAAAAAAGCAGCCAGCGTCCAACTGTCGCCACCATTTTGAATGCTCACCATGGTTGCAATGTGTAACCGCGTGCAACCTTGAGGTAGCTGTTACATTCCCTTCTGGATTTAAAGACTCTAAAACTCTCCACTCTTTAACCACTAAAGGATACACACATGTTTTAGGGCATATATGCTTTTCAACCCTTTGCTGATGTTTGGATATGTTTCTACCATCCAAAGCAAGCAATTTGAAACAGCAGTAACTAGAGAGTCTCTTGTTCTGTTTTATTCAGGGCTTCAAATCTGTTTGGAATATATTTTTAAAACTCAGGACACTCCCTCTGATTTTATAACATTTTCTTTCTTTCTTCATCTTCCTCCTCTCACAGGTTAATTCCTTCCCTGCCTACTTCCCCTTTATAGTTCTCTCAAATTCCTTCCCTTTGACACACTTTGCCTCTCCCTTCTAACCTCTTTTCCCTGCTTTATTGGTTCTACCAGCAAAGCTTCAACCCAAAGCAGGCGTTTTTAGGTGCCATGGCCCCCAGAGAACAAAACTAGTGCAAGATTTGTTTGGGGCTTGGATTAGATTCAATGTAACAGGGGAACAAACAAGGAACAAACTGATTTCTTTAAACTCAATTAAACCACCTGACTACTGTAATTGGATTAGGTTGAAGGCTTCTTTTTCTAAGAGCTGAAAATACAAATGCTAAGCACAGATTTTCTGAAAATCAAGGACATGGTTGTCTATTGAAATAGGTACGTTTGTATCAATTTCCAACCACCCTCCTGTACCATATGTGGTCACAGCATCCATTTGCTTTTATCTTTGATGTTCTGTCCAAAACAAAACAAAACAAAACAAAAAACCCTTTCAACCTGATAGCATTGGCATTGAGGGATGAGTTAAGTAATATCTGTCTTTTAGGGCTACATTACCTATGGCACATCTTGTTCCAAGTCCTCCTTTGTCTACCCCAGTGTCATTAGTGGGGTTCTATAATGACATTATTCAGTCTGTAATTCACATTTACTCCACTCTGTCTTCCTCAAAAAGGTATTTAAATGCTAATCATGACACAGGGTAGATGTTTAATGGTAGATGCAGATCTAGCCAAGGCTGTGTGATGCTTGAAAAGACAGGTGTCTGCCTACAAAGGGCCACGGAGGCTACTGAGCTGAAAAGAAGAGTGGAGAAACTCCCTAATATACAGTTCCATGCAGGTCAGTGCCTAAAGATTGGTGGGAATCCTACATACTTCCTGTGGGTTTCTTCTTGTTGTTGTTATGTGCTGTGGAGTCGGACCTGACTCACAGCGACCCCTCCTTGGGTTTTCAAGGCAGTATCACTACAGAAGTTGGTTGCTCAACCTTCCTTCCTGGTGGGTTTGAACCACCAGCCTTCTGGTTAACAGTCAAGTGCCTTAGGCACTAGGCTACCAGAGGTTTCTGGGCACTAGTAAAGAGGAACTTCTTAGATGTTACCCATGCATCATGGCAGCATTACTTTGAAAGTTCCTTCAAGAAACTTACACTGAAAAATCAAAAGCAAGGTGTCTGCAATTTAATTTAGAAATAATCTTTGTCCCCCAAAATAAATCTGGCCTAAATGTAAGTGTGTGTGTATGTGTGTGGTTGGGGAAAGGTATTGGGAAGTGTTACTTTTCCCTGAATCTGTTTCTGTGGTTAATGTTTGACTGGGTTGGGGACTTTTAGCCAATCAACTAGTGGGTTAAAAATCAAGTGACAGACTTTTTTTCATTATTTTTTTAATATTAGCTTGCACATGCACATTTGCAATAATTGGTGATTTTCAGTGCAAAGAAAATTGCATCAAAATTTTCAAACTTACATACTTTTTCCTTTTTCTTTTGTTTCAGAAACTAAACATGCAGTCTTCTTTTATGTCATTCTAAGACCTTAGATCCCCTCTTTCACATACCTATATCTATGTAATTTACCCTCAGAAGTTTCAAAAAGCATATTTGCTGTCAGTGCAGTCACTTGTGATTAGTTTTCTGCAGCTCTGGGCTGTGTTATTCCAGAAGGGACTGTAGAAAGTATCCTTTTGCTTTTGATTTTTTATTGTTGTTCCATTAAGTGTTAAATATATTATATTGTTCTTTCTTTATATTTCTTTTTTATTTTTGTAAGATCATTAATTCTGTTTCATTCAGCAATGATATAGCTTACAAGTAATTGATAATCTTTTTGTATGAAACTAATCTCATGCATTTCATTTTCTTAGTTTTCTTGGATCCTAAGCATCGTGGTCTATTTTCAAGTTTAAAATATGGCACAGGCTGAGAAGGACATGGTTTTCATTCACCCACAGTGCAGTCTGGAAAAGATGGTTGCTCCTTGCTGGTCTACAAGCCATGAGTCAGAACAGGAATCCAGTCCAAGCATCAGCAGAGATACTCACCCTTTCCTGCAGAGATACTCACCCTTTCCCGAGCACAACATGCCATCTGCTGACTCACACAAACTCTTGCTTTGTTCTTCCGTCATGTTGCACTTCTGCGGATGCTGGCAGAGTGTCCCGAACCATCCCTTCTCACAAACACAGCGACCACAGGAACATGTGCCATGGCCTGTGAAGCAATAAGAGGGAGGGAGCAGGAGGCACGTGGGTGGGGGATGAGAGGAGGAGATGGGTGAATAACCAACTGAATAAGAGGCTTTAAAAAGGAAATATATAAACCCCAGGATCTTATTTTCTACCAAACACCCTTTTCCCTTATACATAGTCAGTTTGGCATGTAATTGTTTAAAAGAACTTTACAACAGAGCTCTAGCTTCATATAATAAATCTGCATGAAGGTAGCTTAGGTGATGGACTCAAGAGAAAAAGAAACCTTGGAGTATTTAAAAATGGAATTTACTATCCTTTTTTGATAGAAAATACTTCCTCATCTACATTTTCATCAGGATGAAGTCTTAGTGTTATTCTGCATTTTGTGCATCATGGCATCCATGATTACAAGGCTACTCACGTTACCATTACTTGCAGTGTTTATTGATTGCTCTCCTATTGCTTGGTAATAAAAACAAAAGGTTTACTTCCATAGCATTGACATCCAGCATTTTATTACCTTACTTTCTAGTCACTAATAAGAACAGATATGCGTGTAAGTAATGACTTCATTCAATTATTATTGGATAAAATTTTAACACAGCATGAGGCTTGTATTAACACATGGCACATTTTTTCCCCTCTTTTTTGTTTCTGACATTGGTTTTCATGATCCATTTATTTTGTGATATATATACAACATAGTATTTGTGACAATTATATATTGGCATATATACTTGCTTGTTATCCACATGCCATTAGATTGTATCATCTTCCTGCCTTACTCCCAAAGGCACATATAGCCCTCATTCAGACCAATCAACCTCTCTGAATCTATTGACACCATGTGTCTTAACTATTTGCTTTGCCTGACCCTCAAGAGTAAACTTTGTTCCAATCTTCCCCCTTCTACACTCAGCTCCTCACAAGGAAGGATCAATTATTTGCAGTGCATTGTTTGGATGAATTAATTTAACCACCTATGAATCCAGGTAAGGTTTTTCTATAACACGATCATCTGGAAGTTAAAAGACAGCAAATAGAAGACTAACTCAAGAGAGAATTGTATTAAGCAACTTATTTCTAATAGTCTCTTATCCAGATGCAGTTTAATTGTATTTAATCTCATCACAACCCGCTGAGTCAGGTATTATCTTCATCTTAACAGTCAGGAAACTGAGGCTCAGAGAGATCAAGAAATTTCTCCCTCAAATCACGTAACTCAACTTCACAGGGTCAAAATTTGACTGTAGTTGTTCTGACTTAATTCCTACTCTTTTTTCCATTGTGTCACATTCTCTCTAACCACATTTGCAAAATAAACAATGACAAGGGAGCTGTGGTAGTGTGGTGCTTAAGGCACTTGACTGCTAACTAGAAGACTGGGTGTTCAAACCCATCAGCCACTATCAAAAAGGAAGGTTGGGCAATCTACTTCCATAGTGTTATCACCTCGGAAACCCAAGGAGGGGTCGCTATGGGTCCGATCCGACACCACGGCAATGGTTGCGTTTTTTGCATTTAATAATTTGAGATATCTATACACCAAAAACAAAGAGAACCAAAAAACAAACCAATTGCTGTCAAATTGATTCTAACTCATAGCGACCCTGGAGGACAGAGCAGAACTGCTCCATATGGTTTCAAAGAGTGTAAATTTTTACAGAAGCAGACAGCCACATTGTTTTTCCCCAGACCAAATGGTAGTTTCGAACCACTAATTTGTTAGTAAACAGCTGAGTGCTTAACCACTGTGGAACCAGGGCTCCTTGATACTTCCATGGCCTTTTCCTAATTCCTATGCTTTTGAACTGCTGTAGCATTTGAAAGTATACATTTGACATGCATGGACACTTTCTCCTTAAAACTATTTCCTATAATGACATGATGCTCTACTCTCCTCACCTCTTCAACAATCCTCCCTTGCCTCTTTATACTTTCTGATACACACACAAAAAGTATATAAACCCAATCATCTATCCTCAATCATCTTTTATCTCTATAATATTTCCTTGGAAAATTCATCAAATGACAGAATTAAAGATCACAAATCACAGTGATCACAGATCTTAATCTCTAGTTCCCAAACCTCTCACCAGCCTCCATTCCTGCAGTAACATACTTTGTGTCCTATTAGTACCCTAAATGCATAATTCTGGATCTACATATATAATTATATTTCCAAAGCTACTGTTCTCTATTACCTGTTTTTTTTTCCCCCAATGGAACTACCATCCTTCCAATTAACCAGTTCAAAAAGTTTTGTTCTTATCTGAATTTCCCTTACTCTCCTCATCTAAAGAGTTGTCATGTTCAGTTGAAGCTATCTCCATACTATCCACTTATATCACCCTCTTAAACCTTGGAAAAAACTTTCTAGCATATCCTTCTCCTTCTCTGATATTCTTACTCACAACTTTCTACTGCACAACTCTGCTCACATCACAGCCTGCTTCTCCAGTCCTTTTTGACTCCTAATGCTTATGGTGTTCAACTGCTAATTGAAAATTTGTAAGTTTGAATCCATCCGGAGTCTACATGGGAGGAAGACTTGGTAATCTGCTTCTACAAAACCAAAACCAAACCAATCTCACTGCCAGCGAGTCCATCCCCACTCATAGAGACCCCTCCTTGGGTTTCCAAGGCAGTATCTCTATGGAAATAGATTGTCCAATCTTCCTTCCAATGAGTGGCTGGTGGGTTTGAACTACTAGCCTTATGGTTAGCAGTCAAATACTTTAGACACTATGCCACCAGAGCTAAAGAAACAAACAAACAAACAATTGTCAAGTCAATTTCAGCTCATAGTGACTCTATAGAACAGAGTAAAACTGCCCCATAGGGTTTTCAAGGCTATAACCCTAATACAGAAGTAGACTGCTGCATCTTTCTCCCATGGAGTACCTGGTAGGTTCAAACCACTGATCTTGTGGTTAGCAGCCGAGCACTTAACCACTGCAACACCAGACTTCCTTCCATAAAGGTTGTTGTCATCTGTGCTATGGCAGTCAGTTCCGACTCATAATGACCATATATGTACAACAGAATGAAACACTGGCCAGTCCTGTGCCATCCTCACAATTGTTGCTATGCTTGAACTCATTGTTGCAACCCCTGTGTCAATCATTTCATTGAGTCTTCCTCCTTTTTTCTGATGCTCTACTTTACCAAGCATGATATCCTCCTCCAGGGACTGGTCCCTCCTTACAACATAAACAAAGTACAAGACGTGAAGTCTCACCATTTTTGCTTCTAAGGAACATTGCAGCTGTACTTCACCCAAGCCATATTTGTTCATAGTTCTGACAGTTCATGGTACATTCAATATTCTTTGCCAACACCCCATTTCAAATGCATCAATCTTCCTTAGTCTTCCTTATTCACTGTCCAGCTCTCACATGCATATGAGGCTATTAAAAATACCATGGGTTGGGCCAGGTGACTTCTTTGATATCAAAATGAAATCTTTGCTCTTCTGCAATTTAAAGAGGCTTTGGCAGCAGATTTACCCAATGCCAGATGTCATTTGATTTCTTGACTGCTGCGTCCGTGGGTGTTGATTGTGGAGCCGAGTAAAATGAACTCTTTGACAACTTCAATCTTTACTTCATAAAGATTACAGCTAAGAAAACCCTACACGGTCTTTCTGCTGTGTCACATAGGGTCACTATGAGTCAAAATCAACTTGACATCACCTAACAACAACAATAATGCTTATGAGAGGACCTGGGTGTCACACAATGTTTGCATCAAACTGTAACTGACAGGTTGGCAGTTCAAATTCACCCAGTGGTGCTGTGAAAGTATGGCCTGGTGATCTATTTTCTCAAGATTACAGTCACTGAGAAACCTATAGAGTGCAATTCTACTCTAAATCATGTATCTTCTTCTTGACTCAGAACTGATTCAACGGCAACAAGTTTGGTTTGATTTTAATGCTTATAGGATGGAGTTCACCTACTTTAATTTAGCCTTCATTATGTTTTAGTCTCCTGCCACATAGCGATTGAAAATACTTTTCTACAATTTCTCCTTCTCTCTTTCACTTCTTGATCTAAACAAACTGATCATGTTCCTTGTATAAAAATTTTCCATGTGTTTCTGACTTGATGTCTTTGCTGAGGTAAGAATGCCCTACACAGGTAAGTCCTGCTTAATTTTCAAAGTTCACAGAAAGTGACAACATTTCTGTGAGGTTTTTTTTCCTAATCTGAATTTCTATATAGTCACCCTTCACTTATTGACATATTTAGGTTCCAAAACCCATGCTATTATGTGAAAATTGGCATTATGTGAACATGGAGGATGACCATATTAGATCATAAAATGGAGGATGAATCATTAAGTAACTGCCAAGTTACATCATTACATAATTGGGAAACTGCTGAGAATCATGGCCTTGCCAAGTTATCACATGGCCTTAACCATCACAGCCAGTGTTAATTCTCACCTCACACCTTAGCGCTTATCACTACCAAACATAGGTTGTTAATGTATAAAATAGATAGTAGATTTTATACTAGTGTTGTAAATGTGAAATATTACATAGTGAGATAGTTGACAAATGAGGAGTAGGTGTACTACTTATTTTTCACCTCTACTGTGGAATTTTTTGTCTTCCACTTTGTGATATGTAGTGATTTATCAAGTAAATCTATTACTTGATTGTTCACATCACAACCTTGAAAGTACAAATCACTTCAGATTGATCATTGTAGTCTGAAGAGTGTCAAGCATGCTGCTATACACATAGTAGGTCCTCAAAAAAACACTTATAAGTGGAAGTTATTTTTAACAAAAACTCCCTCTCATTTCTTATTCATAAATCTCAACTGAAAGCCCTAACATGGAATGAGTTATGTTAAAAAACAAAACAAAAATCTGAATCCAGGACATACTTACAGATCTTCCAGATAATGAGCTATTGCTCAAGAACAATGGATACTTCTTGAATTGTCTATTTTATTTCTACTTTCTGTAGAGTGAATTTAGAGAATTGGTGCTCCTTAAGGGCCTTCTTTCTCCCATGGAGTGGCTGGTGAGTTGGAATCATCAACCTTTCAGTTAGCAGCCAAGCATTTAACCAGTGTGCCACCAGATCAATCTGCTTCTGTAAATATTTTAGCCTTGGAAACCCTGTGGGCAAATTATATTCTGTTCTATAGGGTTGCTATGAGTTGAAATTGACTGATGGCAATGTGACTTTGTTTATTTTTTGGATGCCCTTTCTACACAATGAAATGCTAATATATGATTTTATATCTTGATTTTTCCAATAGAACTAAAGCCCATTTAAATCACATATCATTAAAAAGTTCAATTAAATGTTGTCCACTTTTGGAAACAGCCTGGGGTACAAAAAATATAAAGAATCCAGAATGTCTGATACTAGTCCCATCCAGCTGTGGACTTTTCAAATGTTCATGTTTCTTACTGACACTAGATTAATAAGAGAACTGTTACCAATTTGACATAATTGAGATTAAGGAAAATTATGTGGAATCATTTAATCTTCATTGCATAGAAATGTATATTGCCTTTGAATTATGATATCAGTGAGAATAACTGGTCCTTCAATAACAGGTAATTGAATATAAATTTCATGTGCAAGGAAATAGAATTGTTTCTCATTGATTAGCTCATTTATCACATTTTTCCACAATGTTAAATTGGCATCTACCCACGGTAATGGCCAAAACGCATTGTTTAAATGTTTTGATTTGTCATTTTCATGACTTATAGGCAATCTACTTCTGTAAAGATATGCAGGCTTGGAAACCCAATGAGGGTCTCAATGAATCAGAATCAACTTAGTGGAAGTGGGTATAGCTTTGGTTTTTCATATTTGTATACCCATAATTAAAAAAAAAAAAAAAACTGGATAATTTCTTCTTTATAAACTCTAACAACTTAGTCATCCATTCAAGAAATATTTATTGTGCACCTATTATCTACCAAGGAGCTCTGGTAGCGAAGTGCCTAAGGCACTTGACTGGTAACCAGAAGGCTGGGGGTTCAAACCCACCAGCCACTCCTCAGAA
>NW_006922004.1:744972-768794 GCF_000298275.1 Orycteropus afer afer | reverse complement strand
AAGGCACTTGACTGGTAACCAGAAGGCTGGGGGTTCAAACCCACCAGCCACTCCTCAGAAGGAAGATTGGGCAATCTACTTCTGTAGTGATACCTCCTCGGAAACCCAAGGAAATGTTGCTGTGAGTCAGGTCTGACTTGACGGCACACAACAACGATATTATCTGCCAAGCATTGTGCTAGTAGTTTGGGACATACTAGTGAATAAAAAGCATTGACCGTATTTACCTGAAACCTGCAAGATACTGGGGGAGAAACCAAGTAATAACAAGCAAACAAATACATATGGGCTATAGAAGATTGTGCCTAAGGCATTTGACTGCTAATCAAAGGCTGGTGGTTCAAACTCATCAGCGACTTCCTGGAAGGAAGACTGGGCAATCTACTTCTGTAAAGATACTGCCTTGGAAACCCAAGGAGGGGGTCACTATGAGTTAAAATCGACTTGACGGCAGTGAGGTTTTTTTTTTTGGTATGTGTGTGTGTTAGTATATTCAACATGATCCCTGCAGGTGCAATGGTTAAGCCCTTGACTACTAACAAAAAGGTTAGCTGCTTGAACCCACCTAGCAGCTCCCACGTGTCTGCTTCTATAAAAATTACAGCCTAGGGAACCCTATGGGGCAGTTCTGTTGAGCTGCTATCAGTTGGAAACAACTTGAGAAACCAAGTGAAACAAATACAGACGATAACCTGGAACTCTGATCATCAAATGAAAAGATAAAAAATTAGACTAAATATCAACTGTAACAAGAAACAGTATAAAAACAGTGATCAAGAAGAGATGGAGTGGAGGTCCAACACAGAGTTACCATTTTGGATTATAGAAGGCAGCATACATGAGTGAGGAGAATGAAACATCCAATAAGAAGGAGAAAGAGTTTAAATAAATCCAGAGTGAAGCAAGATGAGCAGAATATGAGCTATACTTGAGAAAAGAATGTGCAAGGAAGCAGATGAGAAGTGACACAGGTGACTACAGAGCAAGAAAGGACCCATTAAATAGGGATAAAACCACTTATCAATAGTGATCCCTTGTTGTTTGAGTTGGGGGCCCACATAGAGGAGAGGGTTAGGAGGTGGCAGCTGGAGATGCTGGACTCTAGTCACCATCCCCTTCCCCACTTGAGTGGAGGCAGGAATCAGATAACCAGTTGCAGTTGCCCAGTAGTACACCAGGCTCACACCAGTGCATGGCAACCAGACCACACTAGTGATGGCAACAAGAGAATTGCTTTCTATTACTTTTCCCCCAACACCTTCCTGGTGACCAGGAATGAGGCTATTCTCCACTGCCACCAACATAGTGGCCAGTGACACATGCCTTGCCACTCTTCCCCCACCCAGTTCACTCTGACTGCCTCCCCCTTTACCCCCCAGTCCGTGACCTCTCAGCTACACCATGACCCCTGAGGACCATGGTGTGCTCCCACAGACTGTGCACTGTGTACCCCAACATCCATATGGTCCAACAGCATGCCCACTGTCTTTTTTTTTTTTTAATTAAATAATTCTTTGTATTTTTTTTTGGATTATCATTTGTTTCCTCTTTATTCATTTTTTTTTTTTTTTTAATTAGGATTTGGGTGACCACTGTCTTCTCAGTATGGAGCAAGCACTCATGTAGACTGTGTGCCAAGCATGAACCACATGGAAAATACCTGTTGCTCCCACTGTTGCAGGTGCACACATGCACAGGCCCCATGCCAAGTACCTGCAGCCTATGCAATCATGCCTACTGCATGCCAAGTGCCTGTCATCTCTAGGTCCCCATTGATAGGACACTATGCCCCTGCCACCTTAGAGGCTTGTATTTCTGCTGCTGTAACCACCCTTTTTCCTTTTCTCTCTTTTTACTTCTTCTTCCTTTTTACTTATGTATATTTTCCATTCTTCCTCTTCTTCTTCCTTTACTTTTATCCATATTTTTCTCTTCCTTTTTTCTCTCATCCAGCAAGGGGCAGACATTATATCCTAAATAGCCATATCTGCCACACTTGCCACCTACCACTTCACCCAATAGGTGAGTACCACCACCCACTTCTGAATCACTGGATCAAAGACAGATGGTATATATCACCTGGTCATCCTGCCCGCAGCTGCTCTATATGATCAGCAATCAGAGATCTATTTCCACACCTCACCCTTACTCCACCCACCCAGAGAAAGGTGGGAAGCCCCCCATTGTGACCAAAGTAGCACACCCATCCCACCCACCTGGACATATCAAAACAGAGCAAGAGAAAAGAAGAAATTAGGGTGAAACAAACCAACATATAATCAACAAATACAATAACACCACAATGTCTCAGAGACAATAGATAACTTCAAATAAAACAAAGGAACAAGACAAGATGGCTCTATCAAGAACCAAGAGACCTCTCTATGGAAGAAATGGTAATGAAATTACCTGATAATGAAATTAATAGATGTATATATAGGGCCCTTGAAGAGATCAAGGAAACCACAAGCAAGGAAAACAGACAATTCCCTAGAAGAATTCAGAAAAATAAAAAAGAGCAAAATGACAAAATAAATAGACAATTAGAAACCATACAAAAGCAGCAATTAGAAATCCAGAAGATTAACATTAAAATTTTTACAGTAGATAACACTCTGGAAGGACAAATGTGTAGAATTGAATCAATGCAAGACCACATCAGTGAATTATAGGACAAATCTCTTGACACAAATTTGTATGAAGAAAAATCAGAAAAAAGGAATGAAGAAAGCCTAAGACGTATGTGGGACACCATCAGGAGGAAAATTTTATGTGTTATCTGAATTATAGAACTGGAAGAGGTCAAAATAAAATGAAACAAAAAACAGAATTGTCAAAGATTTCTTGGCAGAAAACTTCCCTAATATCATGAAAGATGAAAAAGTATTCATCCAAGGTCAATGAATCTTATACAGGATAGAACCCAAAAGAACGTCACTGAAACATAGCATAATCAACTTTCCAAAATCAAAGACTAAGAAAGAATTCAATGAGCAACTCAGAAAGAACAAAATGTTACCTACAATGATGAACAAATAACATGGAGTCTGATATCTTAGTAGAAATTACACAGGCATGAAGGCTATGGGATGATATATATAAAACCCTGAAAGAAAAAGAAAATTGCCAACCAAGACTTACATATCCAGCAAAACTGTCCCTCAAATATGATGGCGAAACTAGGAGATTTCCAGATAAGCAGAAACTAAGGGAATTTGTTAAAACCAGACCAACCTTACACCTCAAATATGATGGCGAAACTAGGACATTTCCAGATAAACAGAAATTAGATGAATTAGGAAAAAAAAAGAAAAGAAAAAGATCAATCTTATAAGAAATGCTAAAGGGAGTCCTTCAGACAGAGAACCAACAACTTCAGACAACAACATGAGTTTAAGACAGATAAAAATATCACTAGGAAAGCAACTAAAATAAAGGATTTTCAAAAATGAAATAAGCTTAAAATCCAAAACACACTGCCATAGAGTCAGTTCCGGCTCATAATAACAGTACAGGACAGAGGAGAACTGCTCCACAGGGTTTCTAAGGCTGTAAATCTTTACAGAAGCAGACTGCCCTATCTGTCTCCCATGGAGCAGCTGGTGGGTTGTAACCACCCACATTTTGGTTAGCAGTTGGATACATTAACCATTACACCACCAGAGTTCCTTAAAATAAACCTATAAGGCTGAAAATATGGAATTAGAGATGTCAACCTGTAAATTACAACTACAAAGCAAAAAGAGCTAATCAATGGAATAATTATAGAGCTTCCAAATGAAGAGGAAATGAAGACTATATCAGGATAGAACAGACTGTTTTAAACTTACCCAAAACAAACAAACCAACCAACCCACTGCTATCCAGTCAATTCCAACTCACAGTGACCCCCACTGGGTTTCCAAAGTGGTAAATCTTTATGGAAGGAGATTGCCCCATCTTCCTTCCAAGGAGCAGCTGCTAACGTTCTGGTTAAGAGTCAATGCCTTAAGCCCTATGCCACCAGAGTGCCTTTGTTTTAAACTTAGGGAGAGAAAAATAAGTTGCAGGGTAACCACAAAGAAAATTAATAAACTTCTAGCCAAAATAAGAAAAAAAAAAAAAAAAAATCATGAAGACTCAGTAAACAAAATCAATAGCAACAACTCACAAATATATATTATGTTTGTGTGTTTGACAGAGAATATTTCTACATTTGTATTTACATATGCTGCAAATATATCCATGAATTTAGTAGAGTACACAGGAGGCAAAACCAAAAACTTGAAGGAATTAATCACTAATCTGGAGGCTCAAGAACACAGTCTTGGGGGACATCAAGGCCCATTTGCACAATATAGTTCACAAAGACAGCAACTAAGGTTTTAAAAGCCTGTGAGCAACCATCTAAGGTTAAACTATTGGTCTCTCTCCATCCAGAGCAAAACATAGTGAAGAAAAACAAAGATGCCTGGAAACAATTAGTCCAGAGGACTGTATGCATAGGATCATGTGAACCTCAGCCTCCACTACCTTGAGACCAGAAGACCTTGATGATGCCTGGTTAGGACCACTGACCGTTCTGAAATGGACCATATTAGAAGGCCCTGGACAAAAACAGTGGACAAAAATGGTGGAACAAAATTCTAAATCATAGAAAAGACCAGGCTTACTGGTTGAATATAGTGGTGGAACACCTAAGACTATGGCCCTTAGTCACCCTTCAGGCCTGCAACTGAACTCACCCTGGTGGCTCAATTTTCAACCAAACAATAAACATTTCTATAAGGTGAACCCTGGTAGCATAGTGTCTAAGGCACTTGACTGCTCACCAGAAGGCTGGTGGTTCAAACCCACCAGCCACTCCTCAGAAGGAAGTTTGGGCAATCCTACTTCCGTAGTGATACTGCCTCGGAAACCCAAGGAGGGGTCGCTATGAGTCGGGGCCGACTCGATGGCAAACAACAACAACAACAACAACAACATAAGGTGAACCCTAACACAAGGGAGTTATACATTCCTTAGAACAATCAACTATAAAAGATCAAAAGGTCAGCATTTACTCAAGGATAAAGCTCAGAAGTCACAAAAGTTTAGGAAAGAAGGAAGAATGGAAATGAGAAACACAAGGAGAAAGTAACATGAGTGATGTTATATTGTACAGATTGCAATCAATGACATGAAACAAAATGTGTATGAAATGTTGAATGGAAAACTGATTTTGTCTACAAAACTTCATAAAAATCACAATAAAAAGTTTTAAAAAAAATCAACATCAATAAAGAAAATTTGATAACAAAATGAACTCAGCAGAGAAAAATACATGGAACAAAGAAATCATCAACAGCACAATTAAAAAACAAAACAAAACAGAATATCCGTAGTCAACGTGTAATGTGTACCTATCAATAATCACACTGGATGTAAATGGGTTAAATGTACTCATTAAAAGATGAAGAGTGGCAGAATGGATAAGAAAACAGGACCAATCAGTATAGTACCGTTAAGATAGTCACCTTAGACAAAGAGATAAAAGTAAATTAAAAATCAAAAGATGGAAAAAATTATATCAATAAAACTGCAACCAAAAAGAGCAAGAGTGGCAATATTAATTTCTGGTAAAGTATACTTCAAAGCAAAAACCAGCATAAGGGACAAGGAAGGGTAAGCACATAATGATTAAAGAGTCAATTCAACAAAGGACATAACCATAATAAATATGTATGCACCCAATGCAAGAGCCTCAAAATCAAACTTTTACAAAATTGAAAAGATAACTAGACAACTCCACAATAATGGAAAGACACTTTAATACACTATTTTTGATGAAGGACAGAACAACTAGAAAGAAACTCAAGATACAGGCAATCTAAACAATAACAACGAACATGACCTCACAGACATACACAGAATGCACCACAGAACAAAAATGCACTATACTTTCTTTTCCAATGTATGTGGATCATTCTCCAGGAAAGACCATATGTCAGGCCACAAAGCAAACCACAATAAATTTTAAAATATTGAAATAACACAAAGCATCATCTCAGATGATAAAGCCATAAAATATGAATTTTAATTATTTTTATATTAAAATATAAAATTAAGTTAATAACAGGAAGAATAGGGGAAAATCAAATACATAGAGACTGAATAACACCCTGCTTAGAAACTACTGAATAACAGTAAAATAAAAAAGTGAAACATTTAATAAGAAAGAAAACATAACTTACAAAAATATCTGGGACAGAGAAAAAGCAGTGCTCACAGTTCAATTTATAGCAACAAACACGCATCAAAAAAGAAGAACCAAAATCAACATCTAACTACAGCTCCAACAATTAGAAAAAGGAGCAGCACAAAAAGCCCACACATTCTGGAAGAAAGAAAATAATAGATATTAGAGCAGAAATAACAGAAGCAGAAAAACAATAGAAAGAATAAAGAAGACTAGAAGTTCCTTCTTTGAAAGGATTAATAAAATTGACAAGGCACTGACAACTTTAACAAAGGAAAAGAAGGAGAAGATGCAAAAAGCATAAATATGAAACAAAATGGGTGCCGTCAGAACAGAATCAACCAAAATAAAATGGATAATAACAGAAAACTATGAAGAATTACCCTCCAACAAATTTGAAAACCTAGAAGAAATGGACAAATTTCTAGAAACACATGACCTACTTAAACTTAAAAGACCAAGGAAGAATATTTGAACAGGTCTATAATGTGGTGACGTAGTGCCTAAGACATTTGACTGCTAACCAGAAGGCTGGCGGTTCGAACCCACCAGCCAGTCCTCAGAAGGAAGGTTGAGCAATCTACTTCCATAGTGATACTGCCTCGGAAACCCAAGGAAGGGGTCTCTATGAGTCGGATCCGACTCGATGGCAGTGTGTTGCATTGCCTTTGTTTGCATATAATGTGGTGCAGTGAATTACTTGGTATGGCATTTCTAGCCAGTTTTGTGACTCCAATCAGATGACTGAGTGGGACCATGCAAATAAGGTATATGAAACTCTAATATGGAGATTGGTTAGTTTCATCATTCTGCTAGGCTTAAAATAAGCCTCTCTAGAGGCAGAAAGAGGGATCTCACTGCCATCAAGAGAGGAGATGGAGGTAGAGTGGAGCTCATTCTTGGACCTGAGAGCCCTGTGCTGGGCTTCCTTGGCAGAAATGATTGGCTGAGATGACTGGTTGAGGAACAAAGAAGCAAAGATAGAGTGGAGGGCTTGCTGGCCATGGAGCAAGAAAGCTGAGTCCCTTTGGGCAGGAAGCTTGCTGGTGGAGTAAGGTGCTCATAGGTTTACCTACCGGCAGAGCTAAAAGAGCTTTGTAACATTTATCTGAGCAGGGCAGAGGTCTGGCCAAGAGGCCAAGGGACAGAGAGGTGTGCCTGAGGTCATAGCAGAGGAAGGATTGTCCTGATCAAAGAATTGTATCTTGAGCTCATTCCTGAGCCTGAAAATCTGTTACTTCCCTAATAAACCCCATAGTCATGAATTAGATATTACCCGGCTACCCTATTGACTGCTCTTATTAGCACCACAGAAGGTCCTGAACAGAAGGAGAAAATTTTAGAACAAAATTAACAATCATAAAAAAGACCAGACTGGTGGAACCCCTGAGTCTGTGGCCCTTAGACACCCTTCAAATCTGGAACTGAATTCACTCTTGCAGCCAAAAAACAGACACACCTATAAAGTGAACAATAACACTCATGAGGAATGTGGTCCTTGGAATAATCAACCATGGGAGACCAACAGGGCAGTATTTGTCCAAAAGCAAAGCTCAGAAGGGTCAGGAAGAAAGGGTGAATGAAAATGTGGAACCCAAAAGAAGTCCTGGAAGAGTGATGTTATATTGAGGGAATTGCAACTAAATTACAAAACAAAATGCGTATAAATTGCTGAAAACTAAATTGCTCTGTAAACTTTCACTCAAACAACAAAATAACAGGATTAAGAAAAAAAAAAAAAAAAGAATGGAACCAATGTTAGTGAACAATTTGTATAGAAATTGCTGAATGGGAACTTAAACTGTGGTATAAACCTTTACTGAAAATACAATAAAATATTACATATATTATATACAACAAACACTGAGAATACTGTTAGTAAGCATTGCCAGAAAAGATCTCAGGGATACTTAAGGGATGAATAGGAGCCAGATCACCAAATGTGCTAGAACCAGAGCTCTAGGACAGCAGAAATGAAGGATAGAAGATGAGTGGGACATCAAAGGCACTCAGTCAGTCACCTTGTCATCCATTTCTAGAGTGACAATCTGCAGACTAATGTAAATGCCACTTACCTTAACTAGCACAATTCAGAATTCTGGAAAGAGGCTTGTGATTTTCAAATGTAATTTGGGAACAATGCCACTGCTGCCTCTGTTATCCAGAATAGAAGCCCTGGTAGTGTAAATGGTTAAGCACTTACCTGCAAATCAAAAGGTTGGAGTTTTGAAACCACCCACTGGCTTTGCAAGAGAAAGACCTGGTGATCTGCTTCCATAAAGATCATAGCCAAGAAAACCCAATGGGGCAGATATATTCTGTCACATGGAGTCACTAAGAGTTGAATCAACTGGACGGCACACAACAACAACAAGGAGTGGCCTGAGTGAGTGTCTGAGGCCTTCCTCCTCATCAGAAAGCCAGCCATGCCGGAGAGTCACTGAATTCACTTTCAAACTGCCCAATTTCCTTCAGATTGCAGCTCTGCACAGAAGAACTCCCTGAAGAAATGTGAACTGATTGTGTAATTAAGAAGTGGTTCTTCATTATCCCTCTTGTCTCTTAAATTGGACTCATGGGCAGCTATTCCAGGAACACAGAGCAAAGAAAAAAACCAATAGCCTGCAGATTCTTATTCCTATCCCAAGTAAATGGGATGCAGGAGGGATGTCACTACTTAAGTTTGTGTTAGAGTAAAACAATTAAACACACATGAGCCAAAATGTAAATATACTGCCCTTAAAGAATCTTAAATGCATATGTCAAAAAAAACAAACAAGCAGATCTTAGAGAATGTCACTCCTGACAAAGAGCGTGATTTTTTTTTTTCAATAGTGACTTGATTAATACGAAATCTATGCCTGTTTAGATCACAGAAAATTTTTGTTAGTAGGGATGTTTTGAGAGGTCCATATATGGTCTATAACTGTTGAACATGACTCATGAGTAAGTTAATTAAAAGAGCAATGGTCTTACTTCATACTGATATTCTTTTTGCTACTCATTTTCACATTGTAATTTTGGTTTAATCAAAACTGATCTTTTTAAAATTAGGTAATTAGTTACATTCAGCTTCAGGTACAATTACTAACTTATCCCAACCTACCAGAACCGGTTTAATCATATTTAGTTTATTGTTAGGATGATGGATAAACACCAATGGCTATTAGTTCACGTGCACCTGCTGATGATATATCTTATGGATGTTTTGGTTTTACTTGTTTGCTGAAATCCTGAGGCAGATCCTGCTCTGGCCTCAGGTTTGTGTACTGGGTTCTCAAGTCACACACTGGAAATGCAGGGTTCTGGTCCATCCAGCCATGTGAAGAGCCACAAAAACTGTGACTCAGGATCTGGTGGTGAACTGAGAACATTACATAAATTTGTTATTCTCAGTTTTGTTCTCCTCACAAACCACACCAGAAGAAGGATGTTAATGTGTTCCATACACTCATATTAGAGATTAGTCCACAACCGGCTGCCACGTGATGGTGAAAGTAAGAGCTTTGAACAAACTTCCCAGAGATGTGGAAATGCAGATTTGTATGCTTCCAATCTTCTTCCAAAACACTTTGTAGTTGGTGTGAGTAAATATGTTTTCAAGAGGCCTGAGACATACATATAGCTTTCTCTGGAGACAACTACCTCAATCTTCTACTTTCCACTTCATGTACAGGGCATTCACAGGATGCCTACCTGCACATGATACCAGGCATATTGCATCCATTATGTTTCATTCTCACCATAAAGCTGAAGAATGGGCATTAATATTCTTACTGTATGCTTGAGGAAACCAAAGCAGAGAGACCAAATGACCTGTCCAGACTACTACGACTACTAGGAAATGCAGCCAGGATTTAAACTCCAGTCTGTCTAAATCTGGGATTCCTATTCATCTTGCTGCATGACACAACCTCTGCACTGCTCAAAGAAAATAATTATTATATAAAAAATACAGAAAAGCACACACATATACATACACTAAAGCAATTAAGAATATCATAGGACATATGTAGATTTTCTCTAGACAAATTATAAAATTGTTATTGTTATTGTTGTTGTTATGTGCTGTGGAGTCACACCCGACTCACAGTGACCCCTCCTTGGGTTTCTGAGGTGGTATCACTACAGAAATAGATTGCCCAACCTTCCTTCCAAGGAGTGACTGGTGGGTTTGAACCACCAGCCTTCCGGTTAGCAGTCAAGTGCCTCAGGCACTATACTACCAGAGCTCCTAACTGGGAGGTAGAAACTGACAAATTTAGGTACCTATCTTGTTCTTAACAGAACTCTGGTCTTGGTTTATTTAATGATCCAGGAACAGTTACTGGTTGCCTTGGGTGAAGGGGTGGGGGTGGGATGGATAACTATAAGCCATATGTAAGATGGACATTCATAATTCAAAAACTGCCTGTATCTAGTTTTAAGTTATTCCTTAAGACAAACTAAGGAGTTCTTGTGGCATAGTGGGTAAGGCATTTGGCTGCTAACCAGAAGGTCAGCAGCTCAAACCCACCAGCTGATCCACAGGAGGAAGATGAGACAATCTACTTCCACAAAGATTCACAGCCTTGGAAACCCAGTGGGGGTGGCTATGGATTCAACTCAATGCAAGTGGGTTCGGTTTTGGTCAAACTAGTTTTCTCAGAAAATCACAATATTGTAAAGGTAGGAGAGATCTAAGGCTTGTTTTGGTGTCCAGGCTTAGTAATCACTGGATATCTGGGTAGTAAAGCTGAATTTAAGGGCAAGGCCATTTCCTTACACTCACACATTTTTTTAACAAATCAGGTTTCCCAAGACTTCTTATCCCTTACCCACCAAGACTACAGAACTTAACAGCAACGTTGACACAGAAGCAACAAAGAAACAACAACATGAAAATGCCTAGGTGAAATTAAAAGAGAAAAACAGAGAAATGGAGGATTTAGAGATAAAATAAATTTACTTTGGTAATATGACAAATGTGACAAAGATTCAAATAAAGTGAATAGCTAAAAATTAATGTATTACAACCTTTTTCACAAGTCATACATGCATCAAATGAATCCTCAAATTTCATTTAAAAAAATTTGCTTTAATGTATCTAAGTATATTCTGTTTGCCCATCAGGCCTATTTATTTCTGAAGGTAGGGTTGTTTACTACAGTAAACTAAATATGAAAACTAGCCTATATGGGTAAGGAGGTAGGAGAGGAACAATGTTAGGGATTCATTAATACCTTAGAAGGTAATTATAATTAATTATATCACATTATAATATAATATAATTATAATTATATTATATTGTAAATTATAAAAAAGGTATGGAAAATTCATAAACTTAGATTTCGACAACAACAATAAAAATACCTTGCCCCTCAAAAAACATAGAAAGAAATACAACAAATTGTCATCACATATATCATTTTTAGATCGTGCATTTGTAAGTGATTTGTATTTTGTTCTTTATATTTTCTCTATATTCTATTTATTATTTTATTTTCTATGTGGAATTTTACAAAGCATATTAATTTTACATTCAATAGTTTGTACATATTCTGTTTTGTAAAACTGATTACAATCCCCACAATGTAATAGCTCTCCTCTTCCTTATTTCCTGTGGTTATCCTTTCCACCTATGCATTTCTGCCTCCCTAGCTTTCTCCCTGTGCAAATACTGCCCTTCTGAACTCCTGTGGTTGATTGGTCTAAGGAGTGTATCATCCCGGTGTAGTTGTTCTGCTTGTAGGTTTGTTCATTGTTTGGCTGAAAGCTAGGGGAGTGAGTCCAATTCCAGACCCAAAGGGTGACTAGGGGCTGTAATCTTGGGGTTTCTACCAGTCTCTATTCAACCAGTAAGCCTGTCCTTTTCTATGAGCTCGAGTTTTTCTCCACAGTTTTTTTTCCACTCTATCCAGGACCTTCTAATGTGATCTATTTCAGAATGGTCAGCAGTCATAGCCAAGCACCATCTTGTTTTTCTGGTCTTAGGGTGGTATAGGCTAAGGTTCCCATGGTATATAGTCCTTTGGACTAATTGTTTCCATGTGTCTTTGATTTTTTTCACTCTTCTTTGCTTCTGTCAAGGAGAGACCAAGAGTTGTATCTTAGATGGCTGTTCGTAGGCTTTTTTTTTTTTTTTAAGTTTTATTGTGATTTGAGTGAAAGTTTATAGAGCAAATTCCTCTTCCATACAGCAGTTCACATATACTTTGTCTCATGACATTGACTGTAATCTCTCACAATGCAACAGTTCTCCTCCCAGTTTCTCCCCATACCCACCTCTTCCCTGTGTTCTTCCTTCCCATGTACTCCTGCCCCCACCCTTGCACTGTCTTCCTGTGCATACATAGCCCTTCTATTCTCCCATAACGGATCTCACCAAGGAATGTATCTACCTAAAGTAAATGTTCATCTCATATGCCTGTCTTTTGTTTGGCTGGAAGCCACAGGAATGAGTTCAATTCTAGACCTGAAGGGCAGCTAGGGGTCATAGTCTCAGGGGTTCCATCAGGCTCTATCAGCCCCCCCCCAAACTTTATGATTTTGAGTTTTGTTGCACATTGTTCTTGCACTCTATCCAGGATCTCCTACATAGACCCCCCCACAAGTGGTTGACAGTGGTAGCCAGGCACCATCTAGTTCTTCTGGTCTCATAGTCATATAGCTGAAGATCGAATGGTGTACCAGTCCCTTGGACTAATTGCTTCCACACATTTTTGGTTTTCTTCATTCTTCTTTGCTCTGGACGAGGAGAGACCCAAGTGGCATCTAGATGGCTACTTGTAAGCTTTTAAGATCCCAGTTGCTACTCGCCAAAGTAGGAAGTGAAACAATGTTTTTGTGTACTAAATTATGTCAATTGAGCTCCTTGTCCCCTTGCTCATGGGCGTTTAATACTCTAGTTGTACTCACCAAAGTAGGATGTAGAACAAATTTTTTTTGTGTACTATGTTGTGCCCATTGAGCTTGATGTCTCCTATGACCACCATCCCAAGCCTGCAGTCCCAGAGACTCACTCACTCAAGGTGCTTAGCTGTGACTAAGAAGTTATCCTAACTTTGCCCCCTGTTAGCTCTCTCATCTCTCTGGACATTTTTATAACACATAAAAGCATGCATGTAAGAATATCATCTGCCCAATATAGATATGGCCACTGGTATATTCCCATTTGTCTACCCATACCTGATCTTGCCTGTCTACTTATGGATCTACCCATAGATAAGTGTAACACTATGACACATTTCTCTATTTTTTTTAAAAAATAAGTTATATGTTTAACATGAAAACATTAATTTAAACATATTTTAAAAAATACTGATTTCCAAAGATGAGCAAAGTAAAAGAAATAGAGGTAAAAGAATATGTATTATAAATTATAAAAGAATAAGTAGTTTTAGAAGTCAAAAGAAAATCCTTCCTGTGAATGAGTTCAAGAGTAGCTGAAAAAGAGCTGTAGATACAAGAAAATGACTTAAGAATATTAATTAGATATACATAGTATGCTTCTACCTCTGGGCCTTTGTTTAGCCTTTTCAGGTTTGAAATGTTCACCATATTTAATTTCCAAATATACAAATAGTAGCTGTTCAAGGTCTAAGTTTAATTCAAATTTTAACTCCAACTTGAAGAGTTCTCTGATCTAAAAGTGAAAGAAAATTAGAATTCACCTATCTATTTTTCTTTCTCTCGCTCTCATAAATTACTGTACCCCTAAACCCAGCATAAAGTTGATGATAAAGAATTATCTTTGAATAACTATCTTTGAATAAATTATTAAATTATGAGAGCCACAACTGGGTCCAGAAGAAAGTGAGAGAAGAAAGAGAGAGATATCCATGAAGAATAGAGAGACATATGAACACATACAATACAATGTCATGGTTTCATAATGAAGGCATTACAATACATAGGAAGTAAAAATAATTTCAGAAAGGCTTCCTAGCGTATATAAATTGAGGTTGCATTTGGAATAATGATTAGGGGTTAGTCAGAAAAAGAAGCAAAGATAAAGAATAGAATGTCAGTTAAAATGAACAAAACCACAATACATTCAATTTTCTCCATCTTTATCACCTTCTGTGAAGAAATTCTTTTCCAATGAATGGAGATAATTAGTAGAAGAAAAGCACAGACTTTCTCACCCATTCAGTTGCTCAAACTACATTTGGAATTCATCCCTGAGTCTATTCTGCTCTTCAGTCACATCATTTACTCATGATTTTCTGTAAATGTTGATTGTAATGTCATGGGGGAGGGGAAGGGGCTTTTTAGGTCCAACTAAGCATTCAGATTGACAGTTGGCACTATTCTCTTCAGAAGGGTATCAATAAGGACTTCTTCCTGCCAACAGGACAGCATCAGGCATTCATCTCCTTAGCAGCCCTTGCAGCAATCCGTTAGGATGACAACCCATGTAGTTGTCTGGGACTATCTTCCCCACAGATAGTACCATCCAGATGCACTGGATGAGTTCAACATTGCATGGGTGCTGGGGCTTCTCTGACTTAGAATTCTCATGGTCCATTAAAAAAAAAAAAAATCACTGCCATTGTGTTGGTTCCAACTTATAGTGATCCCTCCTTGGGTTTCCAAGGCAGTATCTCAATGGAAGTAAGTTGCCCAGTCTACCTTCTGAGGAGTGGCTGGTGGGTTTGAATGATCAGCCTTCTGGTTAGAAGTCCGCTGCTTTAGTTACTACACCATGAGAGCTCCCATAGGAGAAAATATCTCTTCTAATGACTCATAAAGCATAGTTTACAGTGACCCTGCAAAGGACATGCCTATTGCAAGAGTCACAGCAATCATGGAAGTCTAAAGCATGACATCTCCATCAGCCGTTTATACTTCATTCATAATCCCTCCAAATCTAATTGAAATTTACCAATTTATCCTGACCTATGTTGCCTGGTAACATTGGCATACACCATCTTCATCTGTTTTCAGGGAATGGGAGCTAGGAATTTAACAGAGAGCCAAATTCTCTTGCAGCAGGGTGAAGGGTTTTGTTAACCTGTTGTCCACATTGCTTCTAACACTCCAATTATCTCAAATTTCTCCATCTCTACTGTCCTCCATCTAGCTAAACTATCTTCATTTTCCACCAGGACTCATCCCGCAACATTCCTATTCACCTGTCATATCCACAAACACACATATGCCTTCCATAAAGCCACATGTCACTCAGAAACCAGAGCTACTTTTAAATTAACATGTGATCATGTTGTCACCTTGTTTAAACTCCCATTTATAGCCCCTAGTCTCCTGTGACTAACACTCAAAATTATTAACATGATTTACAAAATATGTCACATCCTTTACTCTTTGGCTTTCTAATCCCTAATCATAAAGGTCTTCCCATAGATCCTCAATGTTCTTTGACTGCATCACATGGTCTATTTTCCCCATAAGTCTTGGTGCACACTGTTCCCTCTGAAAGATGGGCACCAAGCTGCAACTCCCTTCACCTAGCCATTTTCTCTGTATCCTATTACCACTGGGTAAGAATCCCTAGTGGCACAAATAGTTAAGCATCTGACAATCAAAAGGTTGGTAGTTTGAACCCACCCAGAGGCTCTGCAGAAGAAATACCTGGCAATCTGTTTCCATAAATATTTCTTCCAAGAAAATCCTTTGAGGAGTTCTACTCTGTCACTCAGGTTTGCCACACGTTGAAATCAACTGAATGGCACACAATAGCAACAACAACAACAACAGGGTTGTTGTGACTCTTGAGTTAATATATGTAAAGTATGTATTATGTATCACAGCTATTACATGTAGCTCTTATGGAGATATGTACTTAAATGGCATATTAAGGAAGTCTTCCTTGCCCCCAGTCTATGTTAAATCAGCTGATATATATGTTCCCATTTAACCAGGGCTTTTCCTTTCCTAGGAGCTCTGGTGGTGCAGTGGTTAAAGCATTCAACTGCTAACCAAAGGGCTGATGGTTCAAACCCACTAGCCGCTCTATGGAAGAAAAATGAGGCCATCTGATTATAAAGATTTACAAACCCTGTGGGGCAGTTCAACTCTGTCCTATTGGGTTGCTATGAGTTGGAATTAACTCAGTGGCAGTGAGTTTGGTTGGTTCGGTCTCCTTTCATATTATTCACCTGATTGTCATCCTTTTGTCAATGTCTTTCTTTCACGCTCACCTCTAAATTCCAAAAGAGAAGGTACTCTGGTACTGGAAATCCAGTGTTGCCCAATTCAATGTTGTCCAATATAGAGTAATTACTTATATTGGACAGCACTGAATGTCAAGTTCTGGCAAAAAGTAAGTGCTCAATGAGTATTTCTTGAAATGATAAATAAGTGAGTACTTCAGTTTCAAACATTTTAAGAAATTTCCATATTGAAATATTTAATTAGAAATTAAAGAGTTTGAAGCCAGATAATAATTGATGCCAAGGAATCATCTTGGGACTCATTGATTTAGAGTTGAAAGCAGAAGATGTTGCTATTACTTGAAAGCAACATACAGCAGGCAAAAAAAATATAGATAGTTATTTCCAGGAAAAAAAACAAACAAACTAAGATTTATTGCAAAGCTCTGAGAAATGAGCAAGAAAATGAAATTAACTTAGTATAGGAGAAGTGGAAGAATAAAAGAGTGGAAAAGACATGTCTGAAGTGTAGGCAGGAGAACATTTACGGGAGTAGCAATAATGAGTAAGTACAATTCTACACTAAAAGAAGTCATGCATGATGAGAACTGAAAATTGCCCATGATTTGGAAAAGTAGAAATTATTAGTGACTTCATGGAGAGTCAATTATGCAGAATGATTGGATGAGAGAAAGTTTCCATGAGTTTAAGAGTGAAATAAGAGGAATGCAAGTATACAAGTATACAAGAGGTAATGGCATAAAAGAGATAAAAAGTATTCAAAGCCATGTATGTTTTCAGGGGATAATGCAATGCCTTAGATGGAATAAGTATGCAATGAATCATTACTAACTCAATTACTATATATTATATGCATAATGAAGGAGCTCTGGTGGCACAGTGCCTAAGGCATTTGACTGATAACCGGAAGGCTAGAGGTTCAAACATACCAACCACTCCTTGGAAGGAAGATTGGGTAATCTACTTCTGTAGTGATACTGCCTTGGAAACCCAATGAAGGGTCACTATGAGTTGAATCGACTTGATGGCGTGAGTTTGTTTTTTTTGGTTTATATGATAATGAAGAGTTCCTGGATGGTCCATGACTACTAGTCAAAAGTTTGGCAATTCAAACTCATCCAGAGCAGCTTCTGAAATAAGGCCTTGAAATTTGCTTCTTAAAGGTCACGGTCTTGAAAAAATCCCGTGAAGTTCTACTATTACACACATGGGTTGCCAAGAGTCAGAATTCATTCTCTGGCAACTTACAACAGTATATATAAATAATGTGGCATATATTTAATAATAATGGATATTTGTAGATAGACTGAAAAACAGAGAAACTTTGACAACGTATATTGTGCCTTGTGGAAATCCTAGTAGCAAGTGACTTCCTAATTTTGCTCTTCAGTACTTGGGCAGGTCTGTGGAGAGCTTTTCTACAGCACCACTGAGGAAGCATCACTAAAAATAATTTAAAAAATAATGGCTTTGGTCACTTTGATTCAATTGAATAGTTTCAAGTGTGAAGAAAAAGACATTTTTGAAGAAAGAATGGAAAGAAGTCACCAATAATTGGAGAACAGAAAGTCACAGTTCTAAATATATTGTCTATTATTGCAAAAAGGAGCTCTGGTGGTGTTAAGGCATTTGGCTGCTAACCAAATGGTTGGTGGTTCAAACCCCAATGAGGGTAGCTATGATTTGGAATCACCTTGATGGCAGGGAGTTTTGAATTTGTTATTACAAAAGAACTGATTAACAAGTAAGTACCAAGTTCTATTGCATATTCACAGACTTTACAGTTGGCCACAGTAGAAAATTCTTCCTGAGATTATGTCTGCCACAGTCTATATATAATAATAATGATAATAATATATAACATATATATGAGACTCTCCTAGAATTGTACCTCTCTAAGCAGTGTGACTGACAATCAAGAGTGAAGATTCACATCAAGTGAATGACAAGGAAAACAAATAAAATATTCAGTAGAATGTGTGAAGATGTATGCATAGGCCCTTTGTTGTTGTTGTTGTTATTTGCCGTCGAGTCGACCCCTACTCATAGCGACCCCTCCTTGGGTTTCTGAGGCAGTATCACTATGGAAGTAGGATTGCCCAAACTTCCTTCCGAGGAGTGGCTGGTGGGTTTGTGCATAGGCCCTAGTGGAAAAAAAATCTGTGGCAGAATTTAAGGCTTTACACCATTATCTGAGCTGGTTTGGCTAAATGACTCATGTGAAGTAGATAAAGGTAAGTAAAACAAATGATGTTTACCTGCAGAAAATCTTTTAAAATGTTGGTGTCATTCTAACCAAAAATCTCTTCAGGACATTATTCAAACACTAAAGTAAATTTTAAAAATAATAATATAAAATAATTTAAAAGAAAATTTCCAAGACCTGTGTTCTTTACATACTTGCAAAAGGTTAATAAAAAGTGGTTAATCAAATTTAAAATATGAAATTAAGTGTATAAATGATTTCTTAGAGTTAAGTTAAAATTTAAGAAACATAATACTTCAACAGGATTAATGCTATTATAGTGATTAAAGATGTTCTCCATATCTTATTATTATTTGCCCACTTCTGACTAGTAGGTCCTCTCTCTCAAGTACATTGGAGCAGCAGCAAAATTTCTCCAAACTTGAAAATATATTTATCCTCTGATAATGAAATTGCATTATATCACATACATTGGTTAAGATCAATCACCTAATAGAAGTAATTTTTAAGTGTCTAAGGATCTCCTAAAGT
This sequence comes from Orycteropus afer afer, assembly GCF_000298275.1. Lineage (NCBI taxonomy): Eukaryota > Metazoa > Chordata > Mammalia > Tubulidentata > Orycteropodidae > Orycteropus > Orycteropus afer. Next base: position 749,725 of record NW_006922004.1, on the reverse strand, counting down.
ACAATCAAGGTTATATCAGAAGGCTAAGGATGTGTTAGCATGTCTCCTGTGGCTGTCTAATCCAGTGTGTTAAATCCAAAAGTAGTTACCATCTAGTTGACCTGGACTCATAGAGGCCTCAACACATAGTCCTACCATGTATGTCAGAGTAGAACTGTGCTTCATAGTGTTTTCAAATGGCTGATTTTTTGGAAGTAGATCACCAGGCCTTTCTTCAAAGGTGCCTCTGGGTAGACAACATTTATATTAGCCAAACCAAACCAAACCCACTTCCACTGAGTCTATTCTAAACTGTAGCACTCATAGTGCCCCTTTAGGACAGAGCAGAATTTCCCATAGGGTTTCTAAGGTTGTACATTTTTACTGAAGCAGACTGTCACATCTTTCTCCTATGGAGCAGCTGGTGGTTTTGAACCCCAACCTTCCAGTTAGAAACCAAGCACTTAAGCATTGTGCCATAAGAGCTCTAACAACAACAATATAACCCCTAAACAAAGAGTTCAAGAAAATAAAGGTAATTACAAGCCTAATTTTATATTGCTTTTTGGTCTCATTGCAAATTACTGGAACAACAAATTTGAAAAGAAAAAGAGAGATAGGTAGAATAAGGAAGGGAGGTGAAAAGGGTTGGTTGTAAGAGACATAAGGCTGTGTGAATTGTTACTACCTCCACAGACCACACCACTGAGATCTTCACAGCTGCGATCATCACACTCACAGGTCTTGCCATACACCCTTTGATCTCCTGGAGGGTAGCAAGTACATTTGCCACATTCACATTTACCTGTAAGACATAAGGAGACAATGTACTCATTATGAAATTAGCAGAATCAGTAAGGGTTTCAAAGGAAACAACTAAACCAAAGCCTTTCAGACCACTTCTAGTCTGTGTCTGATAAGAAGTCAGCAAGCAACTTATCCTACCTCCTTAGGTTGAACTGAAGGACAAGCATAAATGCTCAGGAGGTCAGGAGTTGAAACGACAGTTACTGGCTCAGAAAACCTTCATATTTACTATTTTTGGTTTCATTCATCTTCAAAGAATAATTCAGTTGTTAAACTCTTTGGGTATCTTATAGTCAACTTGATGTTGCTGTTGTTGTTATGTGCCATTGAGTCGGATCTGACTCATACCAACCCCTCTTTGGATTTCTGAGATTGTATCACTACAGAAGTAGATTGCCCAACCTTCCTTCTGAGTTCAAACCCACCAACCTTCTGGTTAACAGTCAAGTGTCTTAGGCACTATGCTACCAGAGCTTCCATTTTGATGATCTATTTAATATAGTCTCTATGAGTCAGGACAACTTGACAACAATGGATTTATGCAGTATAACATTCAATTTTATATAGCTTAACATAATTTACCATTTATGATTTTTCTAATATTTTTATTTCTGCTCTGTCACATGAGAAAAATGTTTGTAGATACATTTCAAGGTTATGTATTTTGGTGATTATAGGAAGTCAATTCTATAAGTCATAGAGCTAGTTTGCACATGGAACATATGTCAAATACATGACTTAAATATCTTTATTATTCTTGACTTAAGCTTAAAAAGTAAACATTTCCTTTTGGAATGAGTTTGGTTCATAGTTTTTTAATCTCTTACTCATTATCTTTATAATGCCTTCCATCATTATTTCTTGAGCTGTAACAAAGTGTCAAACACTGTAATTCCTTGCATTATCATTTTGTTTTCACAATACCACACATTAACTAGCATTATTACTATTAAACTAAGAACTATTGAGGCCATGTAACTTTCCATGGTGATCCAGCTAGTTAGGGATAGATTCAAGTCATCTTTTCCATGCTCAAAATCTATGTACGTAACCATTATGCTATATATAACTTTCTTCTTCCATTTCAAAAAACAGAACAAAACAAAACAAAAAAAAAAACACTGCTGTCAAGTTGATTACAACTCATAGTGACACCCAATGGGTTTCCAAGGTTGTAAATCTTTACTGAAGTAGATTGCCTCCATGGACCAGCTGGTGAGTTTGAACTGCTGACCTTATGGTTAACAGCCAAATGCATTATCCAGTAAGTCATCAGAGCTCTTTAACCATTATGCTTTACTACATCTTAATATGTTCATAATGTAACATCAGGAAGCTCTGTGGGAAAGTAAATTCCTTTTGTTACAGGAATTGGTACTGGTTTGTCACAAATTCAGCTGGATAACAGCACTTCCAGACATCTGTTACTCTCTGTCATTAACCCAACCATCCTAATTATACAACCCACTGAAATGATCATAGCTGCTTTAGCGCTGACCCTGCAATGTTGTTAGTCATTCTATGGCCGCATTTGTGTCTAGTTAAAGAAATTGAGAGTTGGTAGATGATGGAGGAAAGAAAAATTAGTATTTAGAATCATATAATTTCAGAGCTGTAATTAAGGATAATCTAATGCAGTGATTCATAATCTTTTTCAGCAGAAGTATTAGTGTCATGGCTCCTTTGAGAATCTGATGAAAGCTATAGCAATTGACAATGTTATTTGGCTGCCCTTTGACAAAGCTCCCTTCCTGCTTGGAAGTAGTCTCAAACTCCGCAGGAGCCAGAGGTCCATCTCCTGTACTGATATTCCTTCCTCCTACATTCTGGTGATGAAAACTGAGACATAACAGATACTCTTGGTCAGGCCTTTGATCCTCGAGGGTGAAAAACAAACTCCAGGGTGTCTGGCACAGTGACAAGGGCAATAAGCCTTGTTGTGCCCAGTCAGTGTCCAAGAGTGGTGGACATAGGGGCCGCAGGGTATGGTTGTTGGCAATGCCTTTCTTCCCTGGGTTCCTGCACAAACTGGATTGTCCAAGCTTTCATACCTACCTTAACCTTGTAATACATTCCTCTTCTGCTCCAGTTAATCAGAATTATTTCTGTTGTTTGCAATCAAAAAACCTAATCAAGAACTAGTAGACACTGGGTCCTTCCCTTGAAAATTACACCAGCACACATTTATTTTTTATAAAATTTCAGGAAGATTCATCACTCTCCTCAAATTATTTAATTGATCAGGAAACTCAAACAACTTTTGGGTCAAGCATACTGAGGCTAAATAATTTACTGAAGGCCAGAGAACTATATATTAGCTGTGTTGGTGTTAAACCCCAGTTTTATGAGCCTCAATCATTCTCTGATGTGCATAAACTCTACAGTCTCACCCTCATCTTGTGTTCAATGATGCAGGCTATGGAGAAGAAGTAAGTTATAGGACATCAGTAGTGTGGTCCATCTATCCAGTAAAATTCTATCCATTGTTCAATATTCACCTCAAGTCTAATATCCACCATGAAGCCTTCCTTTCTAGCACCCCTGTTCATGTGCCTGACAAAACTACTCCCTTTCTCTGATCCTATAGCATTATGTTCACACCACTCTTACAGCACTGAACACAAATTTTAAGCTAGGTATGTACATTCCTGAAGCCCAGCATTACTACTGAGCTCTTTGTGGTTCAGACTGACAGAGAGATTTGTATTCTCTTAGAAGCCAACAAAGTTTTCCATTAATGCAGTGGGGGGACACTGATATACAGATTTATTGTCATATATATGAAATGTCTTTCCTTTATTTACTAAATGACATTATTATTTTAGTGATTGTTTTAGTATCATGACAATATAGCTGTAACTTCTCAAATGATAGGAGTTCTGGTAGTGTAGTGCCTAAGGCATTTGACTGCTAACCAGAATGCTGGCAGTTCAAACCCACCAGCCTCTCCTCAGAAGAAAGGTTGTGCAATCTACTTCCGTAGTGATACAGCCTCGGAAACCCAAGGAGGGGTGGCTATGAGTCAGGTCTGACTCGATGGCACATAACAACAACAACAACAACTTTCAAATGATTACCAAATTAATTGTCTCATAAGTAAGGACCAAGAATAATGGAAATCTGTATTTCTAACACTAGTATGTGCTATTTATTTAATAAATTGAGAGGAAAATATAAAGAACTAGATCAAAATTGAAAAAATCCAGATTCACTTACTTCAAGATAATTTTTTTATAAAAAATCAAAAAATATGTATTAAGTATTTGTTTTGTATAAAGCACTAGAAGCAAGTGTGGAAGTATAATGCTAAACAAAATATATATAAGATTCCAATATCTATTACTCTATATAATGGAATTTCATTTGATTCATTATCAACCATCTCCCAAAAAAGGTAAAGAATGATTCTGTTTTCAAATATTAAACATTATTTGTTTTGAAAAATATTATTTTCTTTTTTTGATAAAAATATTAATATTATAAACTGAGATCTCAAATATTTTAATGATTTTTTTTCTTATAAAGTACATCCACTGCTACTGCCACTGCTACCAAATGGATTCCAAGTCATAGTGACCCTATAGGATGGAATAGAACTGCCCCATAGGGTTTCCAAGTCTGTAAATCTTCATGGAAGCAGACTACCTCATCTTTCTCTTATGGAGCAACTGATGAGTTCAAACAACTAACTCTTTTTGATTAGTAGACAAATATTGAACCACTGAACCACCAGAGCTCCTTACAAGATATATAAACCAAAAGCAAACACGCTGCCATTGAATCAATTCTGACTCCTTGTAACCCTATTGGACAAAGTAGAATTGTCCCACAAGATTTCCATAGACAGCTAAAATTTACTAGGGCATTCTTTCATTCTGACCTTAGGTCAGGTCCTATATATAATTCTCTCAACCTCTTAAAAGCATTAATTAAGAAAGGAAGCTTAACAACATTTCAGAATGTTTTT
>NW_006922004.1:736662-744527 GCF_000298275.1 Orycteropus afer afer | reverse complement strand
TATATATATATATATATATATATATATACATAGAAAAGTGCATTTCCTGATCCAAGATGACATTTTTTAAGAAGAGCACTGTATCATCAAATACACCTGCCAGCACAATAACAGCAGGCACTCTCTCTATGATTTTATTTTCTTTCAGTTTTCAAAATGGTAAAAACCATGCTTGCAGTACATGCTCAATAGTTTGAGAGTAATTAGAGGCTCACATAAAACAGAAAAGAGATTAGCACTTTACTAACATAGTCCTCCTTCGCCTAAAATAATAGGTTTACCATAGCAACCTGATTGCACTAGAGAAAGCTCCTGCCAAATGCATCCTAAGTTCCCTTGAAGTTTCTATGAGAAGGAATTAAACACTTGAGAACTATAATATGCTGTACCATTTCATCTAAATACAAATATGTTTTTCTTTTTTTTTTCTGGGTGAAGACTAAACAATCTTCTTTCAGACATTTCAGAGTGAACAGGTACTTTTCACCTTCCATTTCAAAATGAATGGCGAGACCTCTTATAATTCAAGCCACATTGACATTACAGATCAATTGTTAGCCAAGGAAGAGTTGTTCCTGACTTTTAAAAATGAGAATAAATTCAATCCTTCTGCTTGTGTTAGTACACAAGCTCTAAAGTAATCTGTAATGTACTACCCAAGGAAATAATACATATAAACAAAGTCTGTACTATTATATTTTCTCCCCTAGGCACTTACCCAAACTCAATGTCATCAAGTTGATGCTGACTCATAGCGACACCCATTGGGTTTCTGAAGCAGTAAATCTTTACAGAAGTAGATGGTCTCATCTTCCTTCTGTGGAGCAGCTGGTGGGTTTGAACCACCAACTTTCTGGTTAGCAGTCAAATGACTTATGCACTGAGCTACCAAAGCCAACACTCATCTGTCAGTTTGTCGTACTGTATGGTTTGCATGTTGCTGTGAGGCTGAAGTCTATGCCACCAGTATTTTAAATACCAGCAGGGTCACCCATGGTGGTCAGGTTTCAATGGAGACAGACTTGAAAGAAGGAAGGGACGATCCACTTCTCAAATTATTGGTCAGTAAAAACTTTATTAATAGCAATGAAGCACTGTCTGATATATTACTTGTAAAATTTATGAATAGAAGTGAAACACTGTCTGATATAGTGCTGGAAGATAAGCCCCTCAGATTGGAAGGCACTCAAAATACAACTAGGGAAGAGCTACCTTCTTAAAGCAGAGTTGACCTTAATGATGTGGATGGAGTAAAGCTTTCAAGATCTCCATTTACTGATGTGGCATGACTCAAAATGTCAGGAAAAAGCTGTAAATATTAATAATCAGAACATGGAATGTACAGAGTATGAACCTAGGAAAATTGGAAGTTGTCAAAAGTGAAAATGGAATGCATAAAGATTGATATTCTAGGCATTAGTTATCTGAAATGGGCTGGTTTTAGCCATTTTGAATCAGAAAACCATATGATCTACTATGCTCGGAATGACAAATTAAAGAGGAATCGTGTGGCATTCATCATCACAAAAAATGTTCTGACATCTATTGTGAAGTATAATGTCGTCAGTGATAGGATAATATCCATATGCCTACAAGCAAGACCAGTTAATACTACTATTATTCACATTTAAGCACCATCCACCAAGACCAAAGATGAGAAAATTGAGGAATTTTGCTGACTTCTGCAGTCTGAAATTGACCAAACATGCAATCAAGATGTATTGATCATTACTGGTGATTAGAATGCAAATGCTGGAAACAAAGAAGAATCACTGGTATTTGGAAATATGGCCTTGATAATAGGAATGATACCAGAGATCGCATGACACAATTTTGCAAGACCAATTACTTACTCATTACAAATACATTTTTTTTCAACAATATAAATGGTGGGTATACACATGGGCTTCACCAGATGGATTAGACAGGAATCAGATCAACTACATCTGTAGAAAAAGGCAATGGAGAAGCTCATTATCTTCAGCCAGAAGAAAGCCAGGAGCTGACTGTGGAACAGATCATCAATTGCTCATATGCAAGTTCCAGTTGAAACTAAAGACATTATATCATATCCAAGAGAGCCAAAATATGACCTTTATTATATCCCACCTGAATTTAGAGACCATCTTAAGAATAGATTTGATGGCTTGAATACCAATGACAGAAAACCAGACGAATTGTGGGAGGACATCAATAACATCATCCATGAAGAAAGCAAAAGGTCATTAGAAAGATAGGAAAGAAAGAAAAGACCAAATGGATGTCAGAAGAGACTCAATAACTTGCTCTTGAATGAAAGGTAGCTAAAGCAAATAAAAGAAATGACAAGATATAAAATTTGAATAGAAGATTTCAAAAAGCAACTCGAGAAGACAAAAGTCAATTATTATAATGAAATGTGCAGAGACCTGGAGTTACAAAACCAAAAGGGAAGAGCACACTCAGCATTTCTCAAGCTAAAGGAATTGAGGAAAAAATTCAAGCCTCAAGTTGCAATATTGAAAAATTCTGTGGGTAAAATATTGAATGATGCAAGAAACATTAAAGGAAGATGGAAGGAATACACAGAGTCATTGTACCAAAATGACTGGGTAATGTTCATCTATTTCAGGAGGTGGCATATATTCAAGAACCAATAGTATTGAAGGAAGAAGGCAAAGCTGCACTGAATGAATTGGTGAAAAACAAGTCTCCAGGAATTGATGGAACACCCACTGAGATGCTTTAAGAAACAGTGAGTTGGAGGCACTTATTCACCTATGCCAAGAAATTTGGAAGACAGTGACATGGCCTACTGACTGGAAGAGATCTATATTTGTACCCATTCCAAAGAAAGGTGATCCCACAGCATGTGGAAATTATCAAACAATATTATTAATATCACATACAAGTAAAATTTTTCTGAATATAATTAAAAAAAGGGTGCAGCAATACATTGATAGGCAACTTCCAGAAATGCAAACTGGATTCAGAAGAGGATTTGAAACAAGGATATCATTGCTGTGTCAGATGGAACTTAGCTGAAAGCAAAGAATACCAGAAACATCTTCACTTGTGTTTTATTGACTATGTGAAAGCATTCCACTGTGTGGATCATAATAAACTATGGATAACATTGAGAAGAATGGGAATTCCAGAAAACTTGACTGTGCTCATGAGGAACCTGTCCATAGACCAGGAGGTTGTCGTTTGAACAGAACAAGGGGATACTGCATGGTTTAAAATCAGGGAGTGTGTCAAGATTGTATTCTTTCACCATATTTATTCAATCTGTTTGCTGAGTAAATAATCTGCGAAGCTGGACTATATGAAGAATATAGCATCAGGATTGGAGGAAGATTCATTAACAACCTGTGATATGCAAATGCTTGCTAGCTGAAAGTGAGGATGACTTGAAGCACTTACTGAAGACGATGACAGACTACAGTCTGCAGTATAGATTAAACATCCACATAAAGAAAATGAAACTCCTCACAATTGGACCAATAAACAGCATCATGATAAATGGAGAAACGATTGAAGTTGTCAAAGATTTCACATTACTTGGTCCCACAATCAACACCAATGGAAACAGCAGTCAAGAAACCAGATGTCATAGTCTAGTGGGTGAATCTTCTGCAAAAGACCTCTTTAAATTACTGAAGAGCAAAGATATCTCTTTGAAGACTATGGTGTGCCTATCCCAAGCCATGGTATTTCATGAGGGATTTCACCTCATATGCATGTGAAAGTTGGACAATGAATAAAGAAGACCGTGTTTTGAGTTGTGGTGTTGGTGAAGAATACTAAAAATACCATGGACTGCCAGAGGAATGAACAGATCTGTCCTAGAAGAAGTGTAGCCAGAATGCTCCTTGGAAGCAAGAATGACCAGTCTTTGTCTCAACTGCTTTGGTCATGATGTCAGAAGGGACCATTCTTTGGAGAAGTTTATAGTGCTTGGTAAAGTTGAGGGTCATCAAAAATGCGGAAATCCCTCAACAAGATGGATTGACACAGTGACTGCAACGATAGCCTCAGGTATAGCAAGGATTGTGAGGCTGGTTCAGGACCACGTTTCTTTCTGTTGTACAAAGGGTTGCTATGAGTCAGAGCTGGCTCAATGGCACCTAACAACATAACAAAAATAAGCCTTTGGCATTGTGCCACCAGTGCTCTTTGTTATCTACTATGTTGTTGTTGTTATGTGCTGTTGAGTTGAACCTGACTCATAGCAACCTCTCCTTGGGTTTCTACCATAGGGAGTCTAAAATTGAAAATGGGAAATGGAGTCTATAGGACTCACTCTTCTCTAAAAATTTGTGAAGGTGTGGATAAAAACATCAAAAAGATCATTTAAACAACAAAATTGGATTATCTTAATATTTCAACCTTAAACGAAAACCCACCAAACTCACTGCCATCAAGTCGAATCCAACTCATAGTGACCCCTCCTTGGGTTTCCAAGGTGGTATCTCTATGGAAGTAGATTGCCCAATCTTCCTTCTGAGGTGTGGCTGGTGGGTTTGAACCGCCAGCCTTCTGGTTAGCAGTCAAATGCCTTAGGCACTATGCCACCAGCTCCCATTTCACCCTTAAGGCACTTTTAAAAATAACACCTAAAATTTTTCAAGGAGCTTTTGATTCTTACTGTCACATACCATCAACTGAGCAGTGGTCAGTGCATTGATTCAGGAAAAAGATTTTTGGTTTTCTGCACACTTGGTTGTTGTTTTTGCTGGTTTCCATCAATTTGGCTCCAATTCCTGGTGACCTCATGCACAGTGGAACAAAGCATTGCTTGGTCCTGCTTCATCTTCTCTATCATTGGTGTGCTTGAGGTCGTTGTTGCAGCCACTGTGTATTTTGAGTATATTCCAAACTTGTTATGTTGTTGTTGTTATGTGCCGTCGAGTCAAACCCGACTCATAGCGACCCCTCCTTGGGTTTCCGAGGCAGTATCACTACGGAAGTAAGATTGCCCAACCTTCCTTCCGAGGAGTGGCTGGTGGGTTTGAACCGCCAGCCGTCTGGTTAGCAGGCAAGTGTCTTAGCCACTGTGCTACCAGAGCTCCCATATTCCAAACTAGAGGGCTCATATTTCAGCACTACATCGGACAATATTCTATTCTGATCCACAATAGTTTCATTGTGGTTGATATAATCACAGAAAATTTTAAAGAACATGTGCTTTACAAATAAAGACGACTTTATTTGGGCAAATAAATATCAAGATGCAATCAAGCCCTAATCACTTGTACAGTCTTGTCTTAACATTTTTTTAAAATTAAGAAGTGTGAGTGCATATATCACTGCCTAGTACATATTTTAGGAGTGCTAGTTAAACTTTTTGAAATAAGTGTGGATTTTCTCTTCAAATCAGGGGAATTAGCAAATTTATTTTATAAACTGAAACATAGAACCAACAGAAAAATATGTTATTTCCCATCACAAAATGAATTTAGAAAAAGTATATCACATAGCAAAATTTTCTACTGATAACTTATTTTTTTATTGTTCTTTGATCTGCCTTTGTAATTTGCCCAAATTATAAAACATGAGGGAAGATACTGAATATACACCTACTCCTTACTTATTGACTATCTCATTATCTGATATTTTGCATTTACAACAATAGTGAAAAATCTAGTATCCAAATATTTTGTGAACTAGCAAACACATCTGGCAAGAAGGAACACTGAGTTGAGAGGTGAGAGTAACATTGGCTGTGATGGTTAGTTAAGGTTGTATGTCAACTTGGCTGGACCATAATTCTCAAGGGTTTGGCATTTATAGAATGACATAATTTTGCAGTTATGTAATGAAGTAGTTATCCTCCATTTTCACATAGCACTGATTTTTACATAATGACCTGGTATTTGGAACTTAGCTGTGTTGATAAGTGAGGAGTGGGTGTATATGATTGTATATGAATGTATACATACATGAGAATATATATATACACACATATGAATTTGAAGTGATAAAACATCATGTGAGAGCTTACTCTTAAATACTTCAGGGAACAAAAGCTTTTTGTACCAATTTTGGATCTTCCTTCTCTGTTTGAAATTATTTTCATAACAAAAGTATTTCACAATGTAAAAATATGTAAATAAAACTCTAAACAAAATTTTATCTGAGAAGCTAAGTTGCTTGTTGTTTAACTAAGGTCTTTCTAACAAATATGCATATACTTACCCATTCTACATTCACTTTTGGAAAACATTTTTTAGCATGATATTCAGAATTTAGACTAAATTTTCAATAATTTTTTTTCACACATATGAAGAGTTTAAGAATTATGCAGCCAAAAATTCCAGACACCCAAAACGTGTAAAGTTCACTGATACAATTGTGCCTAAGGCATTAGACTGCTAACCAGAAGGCCGGTGGTTCAAACCCACCAGCCACTCCTTGGAAGGAAGGTTGGGCAATCTACTCCCATAGAGATATCACCTCAGAAATCCAAGGAGGGGTCGCTATGAGTCGAATCAACTCAACAGCAGTGAGGTTTTTTTTTTGATGTATGCCATTTTACCACACTGTTAGCAAAAATAGGATTAATAGGGAAAAGTTACAGGGAATCATAATTTAATATATTATAATAATTAACATTGTACCTATCAGAGCAGGTCAAAATGTAATGTACTGCTGTGGTAAGGAGTTAATTTCTGTCACTGAAGGAATTCAAAGAAGTAGTCTATCGAAAAGTGCAAGAGTTTATGCTGTGGAGTCAGAAAGACAAGAGATAGAAATCCATATATAGCACTTATAAGTTCTATAATCTTGTGATATAACTAAACTTTTCTATTTCAAAATTTGGAGTGTCTACTTACCAACTACTTCAATAGAAGTTAAAATAGAAATCTATTTTCTTAAGCATTACTATTTGTCTTTGCTGATTACCAATGTGATTTGCTTATGGTAGAGTGTTTAAGCATTAAAAAAAATGAAGAAATATATATAACTCAAAGAGTAAAAGTTTTCTACAAATAAGACAGATATATTATCAGTGCATAGTGTTTATATAATTGGAAGTATCATATATATTTTTTCCCACCTAATAAATTAAACCTAAGAAAATAAACCAGTTGCTGCTAAGTCGATTCCAATTCATGGAGACACCATGTATATCAGAAAGAGTAGAACCATGTGTCATAGGGTTTTCAATGAGTTTTATTTCAGAAGTAAATCACCAGATCTCTCTTCCAAGAAAATGGACCTCGAAGTGGACTTGAATCACTAATTGTTCAGTTAGCAGTGAGCGTGTTAACCGGTTGTACCACCCAGGAATTCCCACCTAATATGCTAATCACTCTAAAATAAACTTCCAGTTTCTTTCTTTTTCCTCTGCCAACAGTATGCTTCAGTGAACTTATGGTTTCTACATTAATTAATATTTCCTTATAAAAATATTTCATACTGAGATTATTTTCAGGAAACTCTTATTGCACATGAAAGTCCTATTTTCATTTTGTCTTCTTGATCCTTTGAAATAAATTTAGATTAGCAAAAATCTAATACACTCCTAAGGAAGCCAACATTTGAGCAGAAAAAATATTAGAGAAAAGAGAACTGCAAGGAATTGAGCTCGACTTTCTATAGAAATGATACCCTTCAAACACTTTCCAATCTGAAACTATTTGGGGCAAAAAGTTGAAAAGCTAAGCAGAAAACAAGTTGTCTAAAGGACAAATATACTAAGTAGAGCTTCTGGCTTTTTCATTCTACTAAACGCATGGCTGTGAAGTCAGATCTGACTCATAGCCACCCCTTCTTGTGTTTCCGATGCAATGTTGTTGTTGTTGTTATGTGCCATCGAGTTGGCCCCGACTCATAGCGACCCCTCCTTGGGTTTCCGAGGCAGTATCACTACGGAAGTA
>NW_006922004.1:701454-725221 GCF_000298275.1 Orycteropus afer afer | reverse complement strand
TGGAAATACAATTGATCAAAAACAGCCAAAGCATTGCTGAGTAAGAAAAATGTGTGGAGAAATTTCAATGTCACATTCAAGACATACTATAAAACTACCAAAAAACCAAAAGAGGAGCTCTGGTAGCATAGTGCCTAAGGAATTTGGCTGCTAACCAGAAGGCTGGTGGTTCAAACCTACCAGCCACTACTATGGAAGGAAGGTTAAGCAATCTACTTCCGTAGTGATACCAGTTCGGAAACCCAAGGAGGGGTCGCTATGAGTTGGATCAGACTCCACGGCAGTGCATTTGTTTTTTTTTTTATAAAGCCACAGCATTTAAAACAATATAATACTTGTATAAGATTAGACAAATAAATCAATGGGACAGAAGGGAAACAATAGAAGTAGATCAACAAATACACAGCTACTTGAGTTTGGGCAGAGGTGACATTACTGTAAAGTAGGCCAAGGTTGATTTTCAATAAATTTTGGATCAATTATACACCCCAATGGAATTTTTAAAAATTATTTTTAATAATTTTTGTAATGAATATTTAATAATTGTTTTGATTCCTACCTTACAAGGTACAAAAATGAAAATAGTGTAACTAAATGAGATTTACAAAAAGAAACACAACTACCTGTGTAAATTTTTCTGTCTTTCTTTCCTTCAGTAACTGCCTTTACAGTTTTTGTAACAGAGATTTCTCAGTTTATATGTAAATAATTTGATTTAGAATCTCTCAAAGCAGTGAATTTGGGGTCTTGTTTATCATGGATGTGTCCATATTATGCCAGTATAAACAGACTACACTGAGACACGACTGATTGATAGAATGATGCTATTAGATCTGTTGTTTTGTAAGTTTATATTTATAAACTTATAAATCATGATTGCTAAGTTTAAACTCTTGATTCTCCTGCAAATTCCCTCTATAGTTTGCCTTACAAAGGCAAGATTTCTGCAAACAGCTAACTCTGTCATTTGTCTTCCTAGTGCCATTGTATTTTAATAGTAATGTTCCTGGCAATATCATTTGGTAAAGATCTGTTCTGGTATTATCAACTTATTTCTCACACTATTAATTTTTGATAAAATGATTACACTCAATCTGCATGTATTTTCTATCTGCTGATCTTCTGGAACACATTTTGAAATCACGAAGAAAACAATCTCCTGTTGCTGCAGAGAGAGAACATCACTTATACAGTTATCTGTTCTCTTTCTTCTCTTAGGCCACTTTGAACTCAGCAGGAAAAAAAATTTTTTTGCTTATTTGTTTTTATTTTATTGGTGTTCTTTCAATCATAGTGCCAATAGATTCATAGAAGTTTTAGTGTAAATAGTCATATTACACTAGTAATGATAGAGATAAATTATAAAGCACACACATTTGTTTCCTTCATGAAGATAATTAACAGGAAGATGTAAAAATAAAACTGATGCCAATGCTACCTTGGTCTTAATCACTGTTTTATCTGTTTCTGAGTGGTAAAGCATGTATGACAGTTGAGTGGAACATTCTGATTAATTTATTTTACTCTACACAAGGAGACGTGACATAAGAGATGTCACTGCCTTGAAAAAGAGAGAGAAACATTACCTCAAAATAATCTAGACTAAAAATATAAGCTTTATCTTTTTATAAGGACATGAAAAAAAGAGGGTGAACCAAGTGGAATATATTCCAGCTCTCAGGTAAATAACAGAGAGTGTTGACACAAAGTAAATGGTTAAAGGGGGCTGAGTTGCTGGACCAGGAGTCAAGAGCTCCAATGATCCCATCTCTTTTATTATCCTGCTTGGAGTCACTTTTACTTCTCAGAGACTCAGTTTCCAATAGGGAAGAAGGTATTAGACTAAGTAATTTCTAAAGTATCTCTTATGTGATCATAGAATTAGATTCATTAAGTTGCACCAATTATAGCTATTAGTCCTATTTTCTAGTTAAGTGTTACAAGTATGTCTGGTCAAGTTGTATAGTTTGTTAGATTCTAATGGCAGCTATCATGGTATTACTTGCAGTTTTTTTTTTTCCGCCTAAGATTAGGCACATACACAAATCATACCAATTTATTCAACTTCTATCTAAGTATTTTAATTGTCTTCTAACACAGAGAGAAGGAGCTCTGGTAGCGTAGTGCCTAAGACATTTGACTGCTAATCAGAAGGTTAGAGGTTTAATCCCGGCAGCCACTCCTCGGAAGGAAGGTTGGGCAATCTACTTCTGCAGTGATACTGCCTTGGAAACCCAAGGAGGGGTCGCCATGAGTCGGATACGACCTGACAGCAGTGAGTTTTTAACACAGAGAGAAAGCAAACTGCTTGAAGTGCCCTTCTAATCATTTTTCCCCTAAAGAAGCTAAGATAGAGAAGCAGTTCCCACAACTGACTAAAAAATAAAATTAGCAAAGTATAAAAATATTATTTTAAATAATGGAATAATGGAATTTAAATAATGGAATTTAGCCATGAGTGATCTAAACTTGTGGAAATACGTTGTTGTTGTCCTTAGTTGCCACCAAGTTAATCCTGATTTATGGCTATAGATGTTCTGAAATTATAGTCATTGGAAAGCAGAAGAAAGTAATTAAAAAGTCATAGAAACAGTTTGAAGACTGTGGGAAGACAGATGAGAAAAATTCCTTAATCATCTGTTGTGGGTTGAATTGTGTCCCCAAAAAAAGAAGCTTTAACCCCTGTACCTGTGAATATGACCTTGTTTGCAAATAAGATCATTGCAGATACATTCAAGTTAAGATGAAGTCATTGAAATGGGGCCTAATCTAATATAACCAATGTCTTCTCTTATAAAAGGAGAAGAGACATATAGACACACAGGGAGTAAGCCATGCGAAGATGGAGCCAGAGACTGGACTGAGACATCCACAAGCCAAGGAACAGCATGGATTGTAATGAACCACCAGATACTAGAAACATGGAACAGATTCTCCACTAGTGTCTTTAGAGAGAATGGCCTTGCTGATACTTCGATTTTGGATTTCTAGCCTCCAGAACTGTGAAAGAAGAAAATTTTGTTGTTTCTAGCCACATGTTGCTATTGTTAGGTGCTGTCAAATTGGCTCCAACTTGTAGCAACTCTATGTACAACAGAACGAGACCCTGCCCAGCCATGTACCATCCTCACAATCCTTGCTACACCTGAGCCCATCATTGCAGCCACTGTGTCAATCCATCTCGTTGAGGGCCTTCCTCCTTTTCATTGATCCTCCACTTTAGCAAGCATGATATCCTTCTTCAGGGAATGGTCCCTTCTGACAACATGACCAAAGTAGGTGAGACAAAGTATGGCCATTCTTGTTTCCAAGGAGCATTCTTGCTGCACTTCTTCCAGGACAGATTTGTTCATTCTTCTGGCAGTCCATGGTACTTTCAGTATTCTTCGCCAACACCACAACTCAAAAGCATCACCTCTTCTCCCATCTTCCTTATTCATTATTCAGCTTTTACATGCATATGAGGTGATTGAAAACACCATGGCTTGGGTTAGTCACACCTTAGTCTTCAAAGTGACATCTTTGCTCTTCAGTAATGTAAAGAGGTCTTTTTGCAGCAGATTTCCCTAGTGCAATACAACATCTGATTTCTTGGTGTTGATTGTGGATCCAAGTAATATGAGTAATACAAAAATCTTTGACTTCAATCTTTTTTCTATTTATTGTGATGCTGCTTATTGGTCCAATTGTGAGGAGTTTCATGTTATTTATGTTGAAGGTGTAATCCATGCTGCAGACTGCAGTCTTTAATCTTCATGAGTAAGTGCTTCAAGTCATTTTCACTCTTAGCAAGAAATGTTGTGTCGTCTGAAAATCACAGGTTGTTAATGAATCTTCCTCCAATTCTGATGCCATGTTCTTCTTTATATAGTCCAGTTTCTCTGATAATTTGCTCAGCATACAGATTGAATAAGTATGGCAAAAGGATACAACCCTCATTCTATGGAAGTAGATTGGCCAGTCTTCCTTCCAAGGAGTGGCTGGTGGGTTTGAACTGCCAGCATTTTGGTTAGCAGTCAAATGCCTTAGGTACAATGACACCAATCTACTAGAAAAGTAATAATCTTTTTATCATTCTCATTTCAAGATAATTAAACATTTAGTCATAATAGAGAACACAGAGACTTCCATGGACAAATTTGTTGTTGTTAACTGCCCTAGAAGTGACTTCAACTCATGGAGATCCAACATATAACAGAACTAGATGATGTGCTTTCCTGCACCCTCATCAGATCACTTGTACACACAATTTCATTGTTGTGGCTGCTCTTAATTCTGAGTTCCTTCCAACCTAGGGATATCATCTTCTAGCACTATGTCAGACAATATTCTGTTATAATTCATAAGGTTTTCAATGGCAAGTTTTGGGAAGTAGATTGCCAGGCCTTTTCTTCCTTTTGTTCAAGTCTGTCTTAGTCTGGAAGCTCTAGTGAAACCTGTCTACAATAGGTGACAATGCTGGTGTTTGAGATACCATTAACATAGCTTCCAGCATCATCATAGCAACACATAAACCATCACAATACAAACTGGTAGATGGGTGGTAGATGGACAAACTTAGTTACCTAGAAAAACTGATGACCGAATAAATAAAGGTGGTCAGTATTTTTTTTAATTCTACCAAATAGAAAAAAGTATTCCTCTTTGATAAGAATATTATGGAGCAGAGAGGTTGATATTGAGAAAGAGAGATATTGTAAAAAGAATGAAAATGAAGAAGCTGAACCTAAGACTCCTTGATTAAGGGGAGGAGGACAAGAAAGAGCACTCAAATGTTTGTAATTCTGTCTATCTGAGCAATAGAAAAAAATTCAGAAAATAGAAACATTCAAAATGCAGGTTCTTCTTCCAAGCCCTCATATCTACCTCACTATAGAAGATAAATAACTTTGTTTGCTTGAAATAAAACCTGAACTTGCTTTAGCTCTCTTTTATATTACGAATTACTGTGCTTATGTGTCTCTCTTATTCAAAGCTTCAATAAAATCAAAGAAGTAAATACTGAATAATTTTTTTTTAAAAGTAAATGCTAACTGTCAAAAACATTTATACCATTGTTTGAAAACCAATGTCTCCTTTTAAGCAATAAGAAATTGCAATATCAACTCTGAAGTGAAACTACTTTGCTTTTACCTGATGGTTATTAAAAAAAATTAAGACTACTTCATCAGTCCAAACAATAATAGTTAACATCACTACTGCAAAAGCTTTTCAGGTAATGCAATGGAGGTAATAAAAGGAAACAAAGGAAAGCTAAGTGACTAGATGCTTTAAACAATAATAAGCTATACAAGACACAAAGAGCAGTGTCTGAAGAACTGTGAGTACTTTTTTCATGAGTCACCTTTGGCTTAAATACATTCTCGAGCAACCAAAGGATGGATTACTTGTCTATGATGTGTTATAATGAGTCACAGCATTAGTTTCAGTGGGATTTTTAATTTACAGATTCTCTTTTTTCTTCTATTCTAAAAAATGACAACTGTTTTGTGGGAAGTATAATTAATAAATATTCCAAATTCATTTTTTTCCAAGTTTAAGATTTTTTTAACCTCTCTTTAACTTACAACTTTGCTTTTTGTTTGTTTGATTTTAAGTGGGAGAGATGTGATTTTAAATGTGAGTTTTAAGTAATTTTCACTTTTTTTTTAACAATAGCATTACACTTTTTTTAAAAAATTGCATTACAAAAGTTATATTACAATGAAGAGCACACTATATGGGCTTTAGCTTCAAGCAGTATGAAACCTGAATTTAATTGTTTGTTCCACTCTTGGGCTTACAGGAAGTAAAGGCATTCTCTGAGAATCCAAAAATAAAATAAGCGCTGAAACAAGAACAATAAGATTATAAGCTCACATGAAAATGATCTTGATGGTAAAAACAATGAAAATGAAGAAGCTGGACCTAAGACTCTTTGAGTAATCTAGGATCCTGCAAAGAGGAATAATGAGGTCCAAGATCAGGGGAAGCCTGTCAGAAACTAATACCAATCCTTGCTGAAGAAAAGTGTCCTCAATTATGACTTCAAGATTTTTCAGAGTTTTTGATTAACCATATGTGAGCTCATAATCCAAGACCAAAAAACATACACAAGGAAGTGAACAACCATGAGTAATAGCCAGCCAATTACAATAATCTCTTAGCTCTCTGCCCTTAGATTGGATATTTTCTAACTACCCATCTTGTCATTTTTCATGAATGTATTTATTATAAGTATTCTAATATCTGTATTTAACAATCTCAATCACTGGGCCATTTATGCATACTCTTTTATTTCCTTGGTTCTACATTTTGTCTCATATTCTAGATTGAATGACAGAAATAATATATAAAAATATTTTAGAGCTCTGGAAGATATTATTTTCCCCAGAAATGGTTCACTTCTTGTGAGGAGATAGAGCAGTGTTTCTCAACCCTGGGTAATTTAACTTCTCAGGGGGATTGTCACAGTGGGGGAGGGGAGCTACTGGCATCTAGTTGTCAGAAGGCAAGGATGTTATGAAACTTCCTATAATGCACAGGGCAGACCCCACAGCAAATAATTATTTTTCCAAAAATGTTAATTGCACTACTATTGAGAAACCCTGCAATAGAGTGAGGGCTGATTACCTGAAGTCAACCAATGATGAGGTTACTTGAGACTGAACTGCCTTTTCCTCTTAGTCAGCCTCCCTCCCACCCTACAGGAGAGTCTAAGGGCTGGTTTAAAGCTAGATTAGGTATCACTATGAACCAAAAAAAAAAAAAAAAATCTCACTGTTGTCGAGTTGATCTCTACTCATAGCCACCCCTCCTTGGGTTTCCCATGTGGTATCTCTACAGAAGTAGATTGTCCAGTCTTCCTTTTGAGGAGTGGCTGGTAGGTTTGAACTGCTAGCCTTCAGGTTAGCAGTCAAGTGCCTTAAGCACTATGAAAGAGTGCCTTAAAATCAGGAAAAGTGTGTGCCAGTGTTCTATCCTTTCACCACACTTATTCATTCTGTATGCTGAGTAAATAATCTGAGAAACTGGACTATATGGAGAAGGAAGTGACATCAGGATTGGAGGATGAAACAACCTGCAATATGCAGATGACATAAATTTGCTTGTTGAAAGTGAAGAGAACTTGAAACACTGATGAAGATCAAAGACTACAGATTTCAGTATAGATTATATCTCAGTGTAAAGAAAACAAAAATCCTCACAATTGGACCAATAAGCAGCCTCATGATAAATGGAGAAAATACTGAAGTTGTCAAGGATTTCATTTTACTTGGGTCCACAATCAACACCCATGGAGGCAGCAGTGAAGAAATCAAATGACATATTGCATTGAGCACATCTGCTGCAATAGACCTCTTTAAAGTGCTAAATAGCAAAGATGTCACCTTGAGGACTAAGGTGTCCCTGACCAAAGCCTTAGTATTTTCATTAACTTGACATTCATATGACAGGTGGACAATAAAGAAGGAAGACTGAAGAACAGATGTCTTTAGACTATGGTGTTGGTGAAGAATATTGAATATACCACAAACTTCCAGAAGAATGACAAATTTGTCGTCGATAAAATGTAGTCAGAATACTACTTACGAGTGAGGATGATGAGACTTCGTCGCATGTACTTTGGACCTGTCACCAGAAGGGATCAGTCACTGGAGAAGAACATCATGATTGGTACAATACAGGGTTAGGGAGAAAAAGGAAGATTCTCAAGGAGATGGAATGACAGTGGCTGCAACAATGAGCTGACGCATAGCAACAGTTGGGAGGGCAGCGCAAGACCTGGCAGTGTTTACAACTCAACAGCACCTAACAACAGCAGCAACAGTATGATGTTTAAGATAGAAACATAACAGAATGTCGAAGTCTGTTTCGTAATTTTTTCTTATCTATGCATCTTTCATTCAATGCTTTTGCAGGTCACTAACACTTTTATGCCATTACCTAAGACTTCTATTCATTATTTGATGTTTTAATATATACTCCCATATCACTTATATTAAAAAAGTCAATTCCTTAGTTGTCAAATCAAAATTTTTAATATAATATATATAATATGGGAGCTCTGATGGTGTAGTGCTAAGGCATTTGACTGCTAACCAGAAGGCTGGAGGTTCAAATCCACCAGCCACTCCTCAGAATGGCAATCTAGTTCTGTAGAGATACTGCCTTGCAAACTCAAGGAGGGGTTGCTATGAGTTGGGACCAACTCCACGCCAGTGAGGTTTTTTTTTTAAATTTAGTATATCAAACATCTTGTTGTTGCGTGCCGTGGAGTCAGACCCCACTCATAGCGACCCCTCCTTGCAATTCCAAGGCAGTTATCACTACAGAAGTAGATTGCCCAACCTTCCTTCCGAGGAGTGGCTGGTGGGTTTGAACCGCCAGCATTCTGGTTAGCAGTTAAGTGCCTTAGGCACTACGCTACCAGAGTTCCCTATCAAATATCTTAGTGTAACATAATGTTCATCATAATGGAACTATGTTCCATAGGGTTATCAATGGCTGGTTTTTTTTTTTTTTTTTTTTGAAGTAGATTGGCAGACTTTTCTTCCTGGGTGCCTCTGGGTGGGCTTGGTTTCAGTTAGCAGCTGAGCACATAAATCATTTGCACTACACAGGGCCTCACTTAACATTTCTATACATGTGACTGCTAAGCAGAAGTCTGGTGGTTCAAACCCACCAGCCAATCCTCGGAAGGAAGATGGGGCAATCTACTTCCGCAGTAATACCGCCTCGGAAACCCGAGGAGGGGTCACTATTTAGTTGGTTCTGACTCCACGGCACATAACAACATATATGTGTGTGCACACACTTACATACCACAATGAACAAGTAAACAAACCTATTTCCATCAAGTCGATTCCCATGGATTGCAGAGTAGAAGTGTGCTCCATAGGGTTTTCAATAGATGCAATCTTTGCAGAAGTAGCTTGTCAGGACTTTCTTTGGCAGCCCAGCTGGGTAGATGCAAACCAAACCTTTTTGATTAGCAGCTGTTATAGATTGAATTGTATCCTCAAAAATTATATTTTATAAATCCTAGTCTCTATGATTGGAAGCTCTGGTAGCATAGTGCCTAAGGCACTTGACTGCTAACCAGAATGCTGGCAGTTCAAATCCACCAGCCACTCCTCCGAAGAAAGGTTGGGCGATCTATTTCCTAGTGATATGTCTCAGAAACCCAAGGAGGGGTCTATGAGTGAGGTCTGACTCGAGGGCACATAACAACCAAACAACAACAAATCTCTATGATTATAATCTCATTTACGAATAAATTACATTTGTTATGTTAATGAGGCAGGATTAAGGTAGGGTGTGTCTCAAATCAATCTTTTTGAGATAGGAAAGATTAAACAAGCAGGTGAGCGAGCAGATACGGAGAAGACAGATGCCAAGCCATATGGAGATCTCCAAGGCACCAGAAAATAAACTAAAGAGACAAGACCTTCCCCCAGAGCTGACAAAGAGAGATAGCCTTATCTTAGAGGCGGTGCTCTGAATTCAGACTTCTAGACTCTTAAAATATGAGAAAATAGATTCCTGTTTGTCTAAGTCACCTACTTGTGGTATTTCTGTTCTAGCAGCACTGTTGTTGTTGTTGTTGTTGTGTGCCCTCGAGTCGGACCGGCTCATAGTGACCCCTCCTTGGGTTTCCCAGGCAGTATCACTAGGGAAGTAGATTGCCCCATCTTCCTTCTGAGGAGCAGCTGGTGGGTTTGAACTGCCAGCCTTCTGGTTAGCAATCCAGTGCCTTAGGCACTACGTTACATACTCTAAATAGCAGCCAGCACAAATGCTGGTGCCACCTAGGGACCTCACACACACACATAAATGCATCACACATGTTTATGCACCAAAGTCATTGAGTGCCTTCCACTTTTAAAAGTATGAGTTGATTGATTTTTTAAAAAATGTATTATTAAAGTAATATATAATCATAAAGCAATACTAATTCAGAAGTATAAGGCCCAAAATTCCCTCATTAAACTCACCTCCAGAGGCAATTGCCATTACTGTTTCAGTAAATTTCTTTCTAGTCTCTTATCTACATCTACCTCTACATATGTAAGTAAACAGTGCAATGTAATTTTACCTAAAATTATAGCATAAATATTTTAGTAAAGAGTACTTTGAAAATGACTCATTTTAATTAAGCTCATTCTTTCAGTAACCCTCTTCATGACCTAAATTGTACTTGGACTTAATCCCAAAGCAGTATTTCTTAAAATGAGCTGATATATCTAGAGCCAGCCAAAATCTCTTCTGAACACATCTGAATTCCTCAGGCTGATAGAATTTCACGAGTCAATTAATTTACTTCCAGCTTGGCTGATTGGCCACTGACTCTAAACTGAGGGAGAATACTGATTTTGTCACTTATGTTAGTAGGACATCTCTGGGAGGAAAACAAATAAATCCATCTTTCCACATAGTTTTTTAATATTACATTTGAACTCTCACAAATTAGCTTCTTTTGTCTTATTTGCTATCCAAGAGATAAGCAGAGCTGTAAGGGTCAGGGGAACTGACCTACTTTGCCCCACTTCATTCAGGGATGTTCTAAAGTGAGATTATTTAATAGAGAACTGTTTGTTCTTTATTATTTGTAGAGACAATCATTAATATTCAACCATGTGGCAATCTAGGTATTGTGCAAAGCACAGAGGGAGAGTGTCTAAAATCTAAATCAAACAGATTAGTCTAGGAAGACAGACGGCTCCAAGGGAGAGAAAGTTACTCTCAACCATGAATATCAATTTCATCAGAAAGAAAACTGACCTCAGAGTATTTTGTAGCTGGTAAGAAACCACTGTTATGGTTTAGGCAGCTTTAGCTAATTCGTAATAGGAGTCATATACAATAAAATAAATAAAAATGAAAGTGACTGATAGTAATATATAAAATGGGCTAGGAATATATTATAAAATGCATTTTATTTTTATTTTGTGCTAGATACATTGGTGAAGAGGCAAGTGAGATGATAACTTTGGGGCATATGCTACAATTAAACCATTTACAGAGGGTATGCACATCATCAGATCAGCAGATATGGGACATGTTTCTTAAAGGCTTGAAACAATGAAATCAAATAAAATATTACTAATACAAATTTATTTAAGAGAAAATGATAAATTTGATACAATTCAGATTAATAATAGAAGTTATGCTTAGTTAAACATAATGATAGAAAAAAAAGAAACCTCACTGGTTTAATACACCAAAACAGATAGCTTTTTTGAAACAAAGTACACACTTCATCATGTTTAAGACCAAGTCAAGCTATTTCTCTTTCTGCATTTGGGCTTGTCTTCTGTTAGAAGCAATACAGGAACATAGTCTAATCAACTTAATCAATACCATTTGATCTAAGGAGTCATTGGGTGGTTCATCCAGCTAATGTGCTTGCTGCTAACAAAAGTCTGGTAGTTTGAGTCACCAGAAGCATCTAGGAAGAAAGGCCTGGTGATGTACTTCTGAAAAACCAATGAAAACCTTATAGAGCACAGTACTACTGTGATACATATGTTGTCATCACAAGTCAAATTTGGCTCCATGGCAACTTGTTTTCCTTGTGCACAATAACAGCCTGAATATAGATTTAAGTCATATTTTATTGAATAAAAAGAAAAAGATGTAAATAATGAGGCCATGAGAAAACAAAACAAAATAAAACGCAAACTCACTGCCATTGAGTCCATTCAGACTCATAATGACCCCCATTGGGTTTCCAAGGCTGTAAATCTCTATAGAAGCAGATCACCTCTTTTTCTGTGGAGCAGCTGGTGGGTTTAAACCACCACATTCTGGTTAGCAGCTAAATGCTTTAACTACTACACTACCAGAGCTCCTGTGGCTGTGAGAATAGATATGTAAACTTGAAACCACAGTAAAAATGTTTAACTACTTTCAAAGAACATGTGCAACTAAATTAAGAAAAGGGAAATACTGTCAACTATCACACACAAAAAAATTAGAATGTGAGTGGGTTTTAAAAAAGTAAGGTGATGTGTCATATTCTTTAGCTATCCAGGCTTCCCACCTCAACTCTTCAAGACACTGTCTGTCAGTCTTCACCATCACCACCCTAGTCAGCTCATGTACTAGAAAGCTGAGAGGTTGTAATCAGTGAGAGGTTGTAACCACCTGGTTTAACAATTGACAAGCAAATGAATTTTAGGGGGAACAAGAGATGTTTTAAATGTAGCTACAGTGATAGAGATAAGAGCTAATGATCAACTTTATAGAAAGGGGAAATGGAAGTCGAGTTTGCGGAGGTAGCAATATCAATAAGCGGCAGAGGGGAGAAGAACTTAAAATAAAAATGCCAATATCTCTTTCTTTATATAGGGGTTATTCTCAATTCCAATACTGTGATTTTCCTGCATTATCAATGCTCTAATTATACTTGAAGGAATAGGAAAAGAACATAACAAGGATTTGCATTTTCAGAGATAAATTATTAGTGCATTAATTTAACTAAATTTATCATGTCTACCACCTTGCTTTTCACTACATTTAAATATGCATGTCTAGCAACTGCTTTTCACCATATGTCCACTCCTAACACATAAGAAAATAAAGAGATAAGAGAAACCAAACATCTATTTCATGTTATCAATCGAGCCTCAAGATCAGTGCACTAAGATTTCAATGGCAGGGTGCTTTGAGGAAGTTTTTTCCTCCTTTTTTTTGGCAAGATCCCTACCTCCACAAGCATCCTTTACTTTTAACAAGTTCTTCATTCCTGATATTACTCTCCCCTCAATCTGCTTCAGAAATCCAAGCCATGAAGATCATTCATCATTTAAAGGAAATGGATCACTGTTGTGCTCCTTTCCCATTGTCTCATGTCTCTCTCTCTCCCTGCATGCCTACCTAAAATCTATGGAATTGAATCTATCACAACATGTTCATCTATATCCATAAACTCTTCTCTGAGTATTGCTTTTGTCTGCTTGCTCTACTTAAAATCCAGCTCTTTCCTTGAGAACTTCTATGGTCATTTCTTCTTGGTATCCTTTTGGGACTCTTGTCCCAGACCTGTAGATATTGCTTTGTCCCAAATTTTGCCCTTAGCTCTGTACATTCTCTCCCTGAGTAATTTCATCCAGTCCTAGGGCTTCATAATCTATCTGCGTGCTGAAGACTATACCTAACTCAGATTTCCCCTCACCCTCCTAGATTTATTAATCCAATTTATCACTTGAATACCAAAAAGCAACTCAAACGTAACATGACCAAAAGAGGCCTATTTATTCCTGCAGGCTACTTTCTAATTTGCTTCCCCAATTTCCCCTTTTCTATTTAAACAACATGACTGTAATATTGGATTCCCCTCTTTCACTTATATCTCAAATCCAAATGTTTGTTAAAATAGATCCCCAATATGAATACTCTCATCATCACCACTTCTCTCAGTCTATGCCACAATCATCTCTTTGAATTTCTGTTGTTGTTGTCAGGTGTCATGGAGTCAGTTATGACTCATAGCGACCCTATGGAAACAGAAGGAAACACTGTGAGGTCCTGTGCCACCCTCACAGTTGTTATGTTTGAGCCCATTGTTGCAGCCAATGTGCCAATCCATTACTCTTAGGGTCTTGTTCTTTTCTCTGACTCTACTTTACCAAGTATGATGATCTTCTCCAAAGACCGAGGAATTTTTGCCATCCTCACTTCTAAGGCACATTCTGAGTGTACTTCTTTCAAAACAGATTTGATCGTTCTTCTGGAAGTCCATGGTATACTCAGTATTCTTCACTAACACTATAATTCAAAGACATCAATTGTTCTGCACTCTTCCTTATTCATTGTCTAGCTTTCACAAGCATATGAGGCTATTGAAAATACCACAGCATGGGTCAGGCACACCTAATCTTCAAAGTGACATCTTTGCTCTTAAACATTTTAGAAAAGGCCTTTTGCAGCATTATGTCATTTGACTTCTTGATTGTGCTTCCTTAGGTATTGATTATGGATCCAAGTAAAATGAAATCCTTGACAAATTCAATCTTTTCTCCATTTGTCATGATGTTGCTTATTGGTCCAGGTGTGAGAATTTTTGTTTTCTTTATGTTGATGTGTAATACATACATCAGTGTTTCAAGTTCTCTTCATTTTCAGCAGGCAGGGTTGTATCATCTGCATATCACACATTATTGATGAGTCTTCCTCCAATCCTCATGCCAGGTTCTTCTTACAGTCCAGCTTCTCTGATTATTTGCTCAGCCTACAGACTGAATAAGCATGGTGAAAGGATACAATCCTGATACACTCCTTTCCTAATTTTCATCCATTCAGTGTCCCTTTGTTCTATTCAAACAATTGCTTCCTGGTCTAAGTACAGGTGATATATGAGCACAATTATGGCTTCTTGAATTGCTATTCTCTGCAATGTTATCTATAATTTGTTATGCTCCACACAATAGAATGTTTTTGCATAATCAATAAAACTGTTATGTTTCTTAATTGGTCTCTTTTCTCCACTGTTGGATCCATAGAGGCCCTCCACCACAGAGGAGACAGAGTGATCTTTCTAAAGGAAAAATACATTGTATTAGCTCTTCCTTCATAAAACCTTTCAATGGTTTTTATTAATTGAGAATAAAATCCAAACTTGTGTGGGCTTCAAAGCTCTCTGTAATTAGTCCTCCACCAAACCCTGCTCTCATCTCTCTTCATTCTTCACCCTCAATCACTATAACATGAAAACAATTATTTTTTTGTCTTTTAATCTACCACCTCAGGGCCTTTGTACTTAATGTTACTTTTGCTTATAATGGTCTTGCCTCAACCTTTGCTCTCTGCCTTCTAATTTATTTCTCAACTCATATGTCACCTCAGAGAGATTTTCTCTACCACTCATATTCATTTCCTAACATATTGCCATAGTTCATCTCAGTTCTCACTGCACTAATCAATATCATGTATTGTTTTCAAATCTATTTACATGTCAGGAGCCCTCCTTTCCTGCAATGAATATGTTTGCTTCTTACAGCTTCTGCCTATCTTGAACAACAATGTGCCTCATGGCCTAGAACCAAGTCTGGTAAATAATACTTATTTAATGTACATTTGTTGACTGCCTTTTGTTAATTATTTTGGTAATATTATAGGGGCCAAATTTATTATTATTTTTTAAAATTTATTCTCCAACTCTTTTGTTGATACTAGAAATCTTATTTTATTCTTCCTTTTCTTTTAAAAAAAGTTATAAAGTCAATGACATCCACCTGAACAAATTTATAGTTCTCTCTTATATGATTAATTTTCCTGAATTTACACTAATTCCATTATTTAATAACTCATTTCCTTCTCTTCCATGATCTTTATATTGAGATAATTTTGCTCTACCTTCTCATTCATTCTCTTTCTGAACTATCTTCTTTCTCCCATGTAGAAACTGATACATTTAAATAATTGTAATAATGCACTTGATAAGAGAGAAGGCATTCACTGAGAACTTCATTGTCTTCAGCAAACCTCTATTTAGATTTTTCCCCATATGGATTCTGGAGTTTGAATCCCTGGAAATTTCCTGAGACTATCATTCTGCCAGAAAGCAGTCTGGCCCTGTCACATTTTTGTGTGACATTTTGTGACTATGACCATTCAACAATTTCTTTCCTGGTGCTCATCTATAAAAGAGAGTACACCTTGCGTAAGCTCATCTCCCATAAATACGCTTTGCATAACACACCTTGCATAATATGTGTAGTTAAATTCTAATCTCTATGTTTTGTGCCTTACTGACCATGGAAAGGCATTAGACTGTGTGGATTATAGCAAATTATGGATAACACAGCAAACAGGAATTCCAGAATGCTTAATTGTTTTCACGAGCTACCTTACACAGACCAAGAAACAGTCATTTGAACAGAACAAGGGGATACTATATGGTTTAAATCTGGAAAGGTGTGTGCCAGGGTTGTTTCCTTTCACCATACTTACTCAATCTGTATGCTGAGAATCTGGACCAAAGAAGCTGGATTATATGAAGAAGATTATGGCTTCAGGATTGGAGGAAGAATCATTAATAACCTGTGATTGGAGGTGACACAACCTTGCTTGCTGAAAATAAAGAAGACTTGAAGCACTCACTGATAAAACCAGAGACTACAGACTTCAGTGGATTGTACCTCAACATAAAGAAAATAAAACTTCTCACAACTGGACCAATAAGCAATATCTTGTGATAAATGGAGAAAAGATCGAAGCTTTCAAAGATTTTATTTTACATGGATCCACAATCAATGTCCATGGAAGCAGCAGTCAAGAAATCTAACGACATATTGTATTGGGCAAATCTGCTGCAAAGGACCTCTTTCAAGCATTTAATAGCAAAGGTGTCACTGACCTAAGGTGCACCTGGCCCAAGCCTCGGTATTTTCATTATGTTCTTATGCATGTGAGAGCTGTACAGAGAATAAGGAAGACAGTGTTGGTGAAGAATACTGAGGGTACCACTGACTGCTAGAAATATGAACAAGTCTGTCTTGGAGGAAGTACAGCCAGATTATTCTCTAGAAGTGAGAGTGGCCAAATGTCATCTCTCATATTTTGGTCATTTTGTTACAAGTGTCATGTTGTTACATATTCTTTAGTCCCTGAAGAAGGATTTCATGCTGGGTAAAGTGGATGGTCAGTGAAAAAGGGAAAGATCCTCAATGCCATGGATTTACACAGTGGCTGCAACAATTGCTCAAGCTTGGCAAGGACTGTGAATATGGTGCAGGACTGGGCAGTGTTTCATTCTGTTGTACATAGGGTTGCTCTGAATTGAGACCAATATGAATGCACCTAACAACAACAACAACAACAACAACAATGTGCCTGTGGTTATAATCCCATTTGGGTATGTGTCGTCTTTGTTTCATTAGTGAGAAAGGATTAGTATAGCATATATCTTGAGGAGTCAATCTTTTATAAGATATAAAAGGAGCAGATTAAGGAAGCAGAGATGGAGGAAGAGAGATGCCATGCTACATGAGGGAGCAGATGCTGAAATATACAAGGACCTTCCTCCAGAGCCAACCAAGAGAAAGCCTTCCTCTATAGCTGGGACCATGAATTTGGACTTGTAGCTTCCTAAACTGAAAAAATAAATTTCTGTTTGTTACAATTCCCTCACCTGTGGTATTTCTTTTAGAGCAACACTAGATAACAAAAACAGTGCCTCGAAGATGAGCGACTATAAAACATAAGGATAAAATGGGGAGATTCTTCTTCTTTCTTCTTTTCAAAAGACTTTGAATCAACCTTTTAAAAGAGTTATTAAAGACAATTCAGTAGCTATAATAATTCTTCAATAAGTTCATTCATTTATTCACTCATTAATTGAACAAATATTTCCTGAACTATGTATCAAGTACTATGATCATTTAATAAGCAAGTACCAGGCATTTGGCTAGATATGTCCTGTCCATTGTTTGAGTTTCTCTGCATAAAGACACTATTAAGCTGACACAGGTTTTATCAATTTTTCAGATGAGGAACACAGAATTTGAGGATTTAAGTAATTTTTTCAAAAGTACACAGCTAGTTATTGCCAAAGCCAGGATTTGATCCACTATCTATCTGGCTTATTCAAAATTGAATGTTTTAAATCACTACATTATACTTATGTTTATTTTGGACAGAAGCTAAAAATAGATAATTAACATCAACATAAATGTATTCTTTCCTTTTCTATCAGGAACAGGATAAAAAACAAAAGAAAACAAAACAACATTTATATCATCTGCTCACAAACATCCTTTGGGCCACAGGTCACAGCAAGCAAGCCCTGGGACTAGTGGAGGGTGAGTGTTTGCCCCTGGGGCAGGCTGGGGAAGGGAGCAGGGCAGGGGAGACCAGGAAATGAGCAAAGCAATGTAGAACAGCTAGTGGGGACTAACTTGTCTGTCAGTTTGTCCTATTGTTATGGCTTGAATGTTGCTGTGAGGCTGGAGGCTATGCCACCTTTGTTTCAAATGCGAGCAGGGTTACCCATGGTGGACACACTAAGAGACTCGGAAAAAGGAGGAGGCCATTCACCTCTCAAAGAGTTGGCCAGCGAAGACCTTACGGATAGCAGTGAACACTGTGCTATATAGTTCTGGAAGGTGAGCCTCTCAGGTCAGAAGGCACTCAAAATATGACTGGAGAAGAGCTGCCACCTCAGAGTAGAGCCAAACTTAAGGATATGCATAGAGGAAAACTTTCAAGAACTCCATTTGCTGATGTGGCACATCTTAAGATGAGACGAAACAGCTTCAAACATCCATTTATAGTGGGAACATGGAATGTATGAAGTGTGAATCTAGTGGAAAATTAGAAGTTGTCAGAAATGAAATGGAAAGCATAAAGATTGATATCCTAGGCATTAGTGAGATGAAATGGACCAGTTTTGGCCATTTTGAATCAGACAACCATATGATCTACTATGCCAGGAATGACAAATTGAAGAGGAATAGTGTGGCATTCACCATCACAAAGAATGTTTCAAGTCTGTCCTGAAGTACAACACTGTCAGTGATAGGATGATAGTCATACACCTACAGGGAAGACCAGCTAATGCTACTATTATTCAAATTTACACACCAACTACCAAAGCCAAAGATGAAGAAATTGAAGATTTTTTACCAACTTCTGCAGTTTGAAATTGACCGAACATGCAATCAAGATGTGTTGATTATCACTGGTGATTGGAATGCAAAAGTTGGAAACAGAAGAATCATCAGTAGTTGGAAAATATGGCCTTGGTGATAGAAATGTTGTTGGAGATTGCATGATAGAATTTTGCAAGACCAATGACTTATTCATTGCAAATATTTTTTTTCAATGACGCAAACAGTGACTATGCACATGCACTTCACCAGACAGAGTACACAGGAATCAGATTGACTACATCTATGCAAGAGGCAATGGAAAAGCTCCATATCTTCAGCCAAAACAAGGCCAGGAGCTGACTGTGGAACAGACCATTAACTGCTCATATGCAGGTTCAATTTGAAGCTAAAGACAATGAAAAGATGTCCACAAGAGCCAAAATATAAGCTCGAATATATCCCTTCTGAATTTAGACACCATCTAAAGAATATATTTGATGCATTGAACATCAATGAACAAAAACCAGAGGAATTGTGGGATGATGTCAAGAACATCATCCACGAAAAAAGCAAGAGTTCTTTAAAAAGACAGGAAAGTAAGAAAAGACCAAAATGGATGTCAGCAAAGACTCTGAAACTTGCCCTTGAATGGAGAGTAGCTAAAGTAAATGGAGGAAATGACAAGATACAAGAGCTGAACAGAAAATTCCAAAGAGCAGCTCGAAAAGACAAGTCAATTATTATAATGAAATGTGCAAAGACCTGGAGTTGGAAAACCAGAAAGGAAGGACATGCTTGGCATTTCTCAAGCTGAAAGAACTGAGGAAAAAATTTAAACCTCAAATTGCAATATTGAAAGATTCCATGGGCAATATGTAGAATGATGCAAGAAACATCAAAAGAAGATGGATGGAATACACAGTCACTATACCAAAAAGAATCGATAGACGATCATCCATTTCAGTAGTTGGATATATTCAAGAACCAATGGTATTGAAGGAAGAAGTCGAAGCTGCACTGAAGGAATTGGTGAAAAACAAGGCTCTGTGAATTGACGAAATACCCATTGAGATGTTTAAACAAATGGCTGTGCGCTGGAGACACTAACTCATCTATGCCAAGAGATTTGGAAAACAGCTACCTGGCCAACTGACTGGAAGAGACTCATATATGTACCCATTCCAAAGAAAGGTGATCCCACAGAATGTGGAAATTATCAAACAATATTATTTATATCACACGCAAGTAAAATCTCACTGAAGAAAATGCAAAAATGGTTGCGGTAGTATATAGACAGAGAACTTCCAGAAAAGCAAGCTGGATTCAGAAGGTGAC
Organism: Orycteropus afer afer; assembly: GCF_000298275.1. Lineage (NCBI taxonomy): Eukaryota > Metazoa > Chordata > Mammalia > Tubulidentata > Orycteropodidae > Orycteropus > Orycteropus afer. The sequence continues at coordinate 705,311 of NW_006922004.1, read as the reverse complement.
ATGGAGTGAGGGATATCATAGCTAATGTCAGATGGATTTTAGCTCAAAGCAAAGAATACCAGAAAGATGTTTACCTGTGTTTTATTGACTATGCAAAGGCATTTGATTGTGTGGATCATAACAAATTGTGGACAACATTGAGAAGAATGAGAATTCCAGAACACTTACTTGTACTCAAGAGGAAACTGTATATAGACCAAGAAGCTGTTCTTTGAATAGATCAAGAGGATACTGCATGGTTTAAAACCAGGAAGGGAGTGCATCAGAGTTGTATCCTTTCAGCATACTTGTTCAATCTGCATGCTGAGCAAATAATCCGAAAAGATGGACTATATGAAAAAGAATGTGGCATCAGGTTGGGAGAAAGCTCATTAACAACCTGAGATATGCAGATGACACAACTTTGCTTGCTGAAAGTGAGGATGACTTGAAGCACTTACTGATGAAAATTAAAGACTGCAGTCTGCAGTATGGATTACACTTCAATATAAAGAAAACAAAAATCCTCACAACTGGACCAATAAGCAGCATCACAATAGACAGAGAAAAGATTGAAGTTGTCAAAGACTTCATACTACTTGGTTCTTCAATCAACACCAATGGAAACAGCAGTCAAGACATCAAAAAACGTATTGCATTGGGCCAATCTGTTGCAAAAGACCTCTTTCAAGTGCTGAAGAGCAAAGATGTCTCCTTGAAGACTAAGATGCATCTGACCCAAGCCCTGGTATTTTCAATCACCTTATATGCATATGAAAGCTGGACAATGAATAAGGAAGACTGAAGAAGAATTGATGCTTTTGAGTTGTGGTGTTGGCGAAGAATGCTGAAAATAACATAGACTATTAAAAGAACTAACAAGTCTGTCCCAGAAGAAGCGCAGCTGGAATGCTTCTTGAAAGAGAGAAATGGCCAGACTTCGTCTCACCTACTTTGGTCATGTTGTCAGAAGGGACCATTCTCTGGATAAGGATGTCATGTTTGGTAAAGTGGAAGGTAAGCGAAAAAGGGGAAGGCTGTCAACAAGGTGGACTGACATGGTAGCTGCAGCGATCAGCTCAGGTATAGCAGGGATTGTGAGGTTGCCACAGGACCAGTCAGTGTTTCAATCTGCTGTACGTAGGGTCACTATGAATCAGAGACGACTTGATGGCACTTAACAACAACAAGCTCACAAACACATCTGCAAAATTCAATATGCTGACTTTTTAAGATAAAGTGACATAATTCTTCTTAAAGCAAAGAAAATAAAGCATATCTCCTTATGCAATTAGTACAAACTTGACAAAATGTAAACCACTGGTGGGGTGCATTAATTACATTTACCTTAATCAAAAAGCTTTGAGTATGAGTGTCTTATGAGAAAATTCAGACCTTATAGTAGCTCGAACCTAACAGACCAATGTGTTTTTAGTGAAACACTCAACTCTCTGTCTTTCTCTTGCTCTCATTCTTACTCTCATCTCAATCATTTTACACTTTGTTAGGCAGATGAGACAAATAAGCCTAAATTTTACAACACATTGTGTTACAGAAAAGAAGTTCTGGTAACGCAGTGTTTAAGCACTCGGCTGCTAATCAAAAGATTGGTAGTTCAAATCCACTAGCCCCTCTGGTGCAGAAATATGTCACCATCTGTTCATGTAAAGATTACAGCCTTGGAAACACTATGAGCAGTTCTACTTTGTGGGTCAGAATCAATTAGATGACAGTTGGTATAATATAAGTATGTAAATAATGTAAATATAACTGAGGGGACACAGAGCTCTGGGTCCCAGCCTTGATAGCTTCTTGGAAGAAGTGACACCTGTGGTGAGTTCTGAAGTTAGTCTAAGTGATTGGGGTGGGGGGAGAAAGGAATCTGGAGTTGTCATATAGCTTTGATAAACTTTAAGCCAGAGAATGAGAAAATCAGAGTTCAATTTGGCAAAATTATTCTGGTAGCACTGCAGAAAATACCTAAATTGGATTGCATAAAGCAGATAATAGAGACACCAGTTTTTAATGTACTTAGAGTATCATATTTTTATGCAAATAACATAGCATGTTATACAGTTTTTGCAAACCATGCAACCTCCTTGCACATTAATTTCCTATAGTGCTATGTGTGCTATATGTGAAAAAATACAATAATACAAATCAGAGATGGTAATCTGTGCTAAAGTTGTAGCTGAGACATCTAGAGAATTGGAGATTCCTCATTGGACTGCAAAAGAAAATATCCAAACTAATACAACATTCCCAAAATAAATATCATCATCTGTCTTATAATCATATTAAAATATTTTTAAAAATCTATTTCTAATTTAACAAATACTCTATTGACTCATGCATTATTTTATCCAATTATTTATTTAAAGTCTATACTTAAATTGATTTTATAATCTAATCAGAAAAGACAGACATGAATAAATGAAAAAAGTAAGTATGAAATGTAATTTCTCGTTTAAACAAGTCACTAAAACAAGTTGCTGATTTCGGCACCTTAGTGTGTACTTCCTTCCACTAGATAATATGAAGATTCCCTTGTGTTTTCAATGATTTGCCAGTTCACAACAATTGTCTTATTTCAGAGTTCATCACAAAAATATGAATCAGAGAAACAGATGTGCTTTTAACATTTGAATTTCAACAAAAATTAAAAACCTGTGCACATCAAAAGTAAGCAGATGTTCAAAAGTCAATAAAACTCTAAAATTAAAATTATTCATTTCTTCATTCATACGTATTACTTCTTTTCATCCACAGGAAAAAATGTGTTAATCATAGTTTTAAATATGGCTCTGTTTTTCAATGTTTAAAATCTTATGTTGCTCTTGTTGCTGTAGATGTTACTTGTCATCAAATCTGCTTCAACCCATGGTGACCTCAGGTGCAAGAGAACAAAATGCTGCCTGGTGTGCCATCTTCACAATGTGTGGTTGAGCCCATTGCTGTGGCCACTGTGCATTTTGAGTGCCTTACAACCTAGGGGGAATCATCATGTGCTCTGTAGAATTTTCATTGGGTAAATTTCACAAATAGATTGCCAGGAGTTTCTTCCTACTCTGTTTTAGTCTGAAAACTGCCCAACATGGGTGACCCTGCTGATATATGAAATATCAGTGGCATAGCTTCCAGCATCGTAACAAAATGTAAGTCCACACAGTACAACAAATTGACAGATGGGCAGTGAGAAAATCTTATGTAGGTGTCCCTTGTTTGTAATGTATTAATTTTAAATTTATTTATTTATAATATACAACAGAGAAGTACACAAATGAGAGTACAATGTGATGATTTTTCACAAAGGGAACAGATGTATGCAACAGCTAAATGAAGAATTACAGCACCAAAACCCTACGGTGCTTCCATATGCCCACTCCCATCAACCCCCAAAGGTAACTACTAATCTGCCTTTATTACTATAGGTCAGTTTTACCTTTTCTGAAAGTTATATAAATGGAATCATATAGATTCCATCTGACTTCTTTGTCTAGCACTGTTGCTGGAATAAAATTGTACAATAGATTTTAACAATGAAATATTGGTCTTGTATTCTAGAAACTTTCTAAATTCATTTAATAATGTTAAAAGTTTGGTATTATGTATGTATATGTATTACATATATATATATATATATATACACACACACACACATATATATATATACACATACATACAATTACATCATCAGTGAATAATGAGTTTTATTTTATTTGTTTTCAAATCCCTAAGTTTTTTCCTAACTTTCTGCACTGAGTATGTTCACTAATACAGTGATGAATATAAGTGCTGTTATAAGTATCCTTGTCTTTTTCTGAATCACAGGAGAAAAATTTTGAACATTTCATAATTCAACATAATAATTTCTGTAG
>NW_006922004.1:680486-701132 GCF_000298275.1 Orycteropus afer afer | reverse complement strand
GCATTGTAGAGCCTCTAGATAACATAATATTTCTCCTGAGATATTCTACCTTATTCTCCACCAGGCATTAAGATGAGAGGTAGACCTCTCCAATCCAATAAGGGATTGAGCTGACTCCAGCTAGGTTGCTGTTTTTGCTAGGTTTGATTTAACTGTGATTGACCAGTATTTCTTCGGGACCTCATGAGAATATGGATCCATACTCCTTAGTGGGTCCTGAAATTGATTTATTATTAAGTACCCTCAAGGTTGCCTTAATAATAATAGTTTGCTTGTCACTTTCCTCTTGATTTCTTTGTCTGAAATCCTGCACAGTTCATGAATTGGCAAATGCCTTGGGGAGAAAAGTAGGACAAAGCACCTGGATAACTTTTCTGCATATCTCTTATCTCCAAGACCTTGGCAGCCTGGACCTTCTATTCTTTGTCTCCACACTTACAAGAGTGCAGAAAGTTTATGGCTCCTTTTTTACACTCAAACCCATGCTGAGCTTCTTATACTCTCTCTCTCTCTCTCTTTCTCTCTCTCTCTGCACAAGATGAAAATCACTAAATAACCTGAGGGAAAAACATTGTACAGAATATCAGGTTAACATGTGAATTGTCCCCTCAAGCCCTGGCTTCCTCAATAGCATTGTGGTGCCTTCAAGTAAATTGTTTGATGGGTATTTTCTCCAGCTTTTCTAATTGTTATGCCTGGAGTGGGACCCGATTCATAGCAACCCCTTCTTGGGTTTCCGAGGTATCACTATGGAATTTGCAGTGTAGTAAATTACCTGGTATGGCTTTTCTAGCCATAAGTCTTTGTAAACTCTGTGGTGGAATTTGCTGTGAGCATCTGAAGAGCTCCTTATTGTAAAAGTTATCCACCTGGGGGTATTTCTGCTGGGCGAAACACAAAGCAATGTTCTGGGAGGTTCCTGCTCTCTCTCAGGTGCTTATAGAATTCTGATGTTATGATTGGCTAGTTTGGCTACTCCGCCAGGCTCAAAAAGAGGGCTCCTAGGGGCAGAAGGAGTTCTGGTAGCATAGTGGCTAAAGCACTTGACTGCTAACCAGAAGGCTGGTGGTTCAAACCCACCAGCCATTCCTCGGAAGGAAGGTTGGGCAATCCTACTTCCGTAGTGATACTGCCTCGGAAACCCAAGGAGGGGTCGCTATGAGTCGGGCCGACTCCACGGCACATAACAACAACAGAGGCAGAAGAAGTCTCTCTCTGACTGCTGGTTGAGGAAGACGTGCTGCTGAAAGAGACACGCGCTGCTGGGAAAGAGATGCAAGAGACATGCAGTGCTGAGTGAGACACTGAGGGACATGCACTGTTGGTAGAGAGACTGTTGGCTGAGAGATGGCGGGCTGGGAGAGAGACTGAGCATTTTTCCTCAACTTGAATTGTAGCCTGGTGCTTCCTTAATAAACCCTGTAATCTGTGAGTTCTGTGTGGCCACTGCAGTGAATTATCGAACCCAGAAGAAAGGTGGTGGCTTCTTTGGGAGAAACGGTTGGTGAGAGGGCTAGAGGGAGGCAGCATGTCTGGCCTTGCAGTAATAGGCCTTGGTCTACTGATGGTGATTCTGTCTTCCTCTTGTGGAGAAAGGTCAGAACATGTGGCCTACTTACTGTTTTTGCAGAAGTAGATTGCCCAACCTTCCTTCTGAGGAATGGCTGGTGGGTTTGAACCACTAGTCTTCTTGTTAGCAGTCAACTGTCTCAGGCATTACACTACTAGAGCTCCCATTGTTTTTAGTAGTAGTATTGTTACACTAAAATGATATCATCATACCCTACAATAAAATCACATTAATTTTTGTAAATGTGCTTATAGCAAATTTTTGCCATGCAAAACCTTATACTGGATTAAAAATAAATTATATCAAATCTCTTTTTTTCAGGATACTGAAGTCAGAAAATATTAATTCAAGTAATATTATTAATTCAAATAATAGAAATTTATTTCTATTACTATCGAATCATTTGCTTGAACTTAATTGATTTCTCTAATTGTGGTAAATAAAGATCTCAAAACTATCCTCATTATGCAGCATTTGTTATAATTTTTCCTTAAATTGGTTTGAAATAGTTCAGTAAATAATAGACATCAAGCTAATCAACATATTTTAACCGCATTTAAAAATATACATTCACTGCAAAAATTTAGGACAAAAAATTTAAAAAAAAATGAAGAAAAGGAAAAAAATATTTCATAAGTTCTATACTGAGTTCATCACCTTTGTATTTTTTGGCCATTCTTTTTTTTTTGTTTTAAACAGATTACATACAATACATAGCATTACAGGATTTATAATGTATTTTGAATCTTGCTTATTTTACTTACATCATGAGCATTTTCCATGTCTTTCATTGAAAACTCTGTGTGTGTGTGTAATGTGGCTCAATATTCTACTGAGTTTAATCATTTAATCACATTTTTTAGACATTTTGGTTGTTTTCTTTTTTTCCCGAAATTATGAATAAGATTGCAAAAACTATGTATGAAAATGTTTGTATTATTGATTATTTGCTTAAGTAATTTAAAAAAATATACAAAATATACAAAAATACACAAAAATAAACTCAAGCTGGATCAAAGACTTAAATGTAAAACCCAAAATTATAAAATTCATCAAAGATAAAATAGGGGCAAATCTAGGAGCCCTAATTTATGGCATAAATAGACTGTCAAGTATAACCCAGAATGTGCAGGAGACAGAAGAGAAGCTAGATGACTGGGACTTTTTAAAAATTAAATTCTTGTGTGTATCGAAAGATTTTGTCAAAAGGGTAAAAAGAGAACCGACAGATTGGGAGAAAATATTTGCCTATTACATATCTGCAAAGGACTTATCTCCAAAATCTACAGAAAACGTCAACATCTGAACACCAAAAAGACAAATAACCCAATTCACAAATGGGCAAAAGACTTGAACAGACACTTCACCAAAGAAGATATACAAGCAGCCAACAAACACATGAGAAATTGCTCAAGATCATTAATCATTAGAGAGATGCGAATCAAAACAACAATGAGATATGATCTCACCCCAGCAATAATAGCAAAGTTCAACAGATAGTAACAAATGCTGGTGGAGTTGTGGAGAGGTTGGAACTTTGTGCACTGCTGGTGGGATTGTAAAATGGTACAACCATTGTGGCAAACAGTATGGCGTTTCTTTAGAAAACTGAAAATAGAAGTACCATTTGACCCAGCAATTCCATTACTAGGAATAATATATCCTAAAGAAGTGAGAGATAGCACACAGACAGACATATGTACACCTATGTTCATTTCAGCACAATTCACCATAGCAAAAAGATGGACACAACCTAAATGCCCATCAACGGATGAGTGGATAACCAAATTATGGTATATCCACACAATGGAATACTATGCCACGTTAAAGAACAATGAGGGATACGTGAATCATCTTGCAACGTGGATGAACCTGGAGTACATTATGCTGAGTGAAATAAGTCAATCGCAGAAGGACAAGCACTGTATGAGCCCATTACTGTAAAAAGACAGAGAAGGGTTTGCTTGGGAAAGGGAACTCACCTTGTAGGTTACCGGGTTGGGGAGGGAAAGGAAGGGATTAATTTAGGGCTAGTTATGGCTTACACACTGACATAGGTAGGGGGAGAGATATACAGGAAGGATATATGACCACCATGATAACATTGGGAAATGAGAGGACACCGAACTGTGCACATAAGAGATAGACGACAGATGCTAAAACCAACCATTGTGTCCACAATACCACATTGCCATTAACACCAAACACTAGGCTATACAGACAAGCACATAAACATCTAAGATGACCAGACAGGGATCAGTGAATAGAGGTATACTCTAGACCAAGGATAGACTCAGTTGAGGCTAATCTTGTACAGACATCAGTGATACAAAATACCTGCAGTCCTTACAGAAACAACAGAAGACAGACACAGAGTAATCCCTCACAGACATCCCAACACTATGTGAGAGAGATCCAAGAGAGCTACTACCTCAGGAGCATAGTACTGGGGTACACCAGACTCAGTTGGCACAACAAAATACATTAAAGCATTGCTCCACATCCTACTTTGGTGAGTAGCAACTGGGGTCTTAAAAGCTTTCAATCAGCCATCTAAGATGCAGCTAATGGTCTCCTTGCATCGATAGTGAAGAAGAATGCACAAAAAAAAAAAAAAAAAAAAAGGGCATTTAGAAGCAATCAACCCTAGGACACGATGGCCCTCAAGACCAGAAGAACCAGATGGTCCTGGCTACCAATGCCAACCACTCAGGAAAGGATCAAATCTGGAGATCCTGGATAGAGTGGGAGGGAAAATGTGAAACAAAATCCAAAAACTCAATAATGACCAGAATTACTGGTCAGATGAAATCTGCTGAGAGTATCAATACTATGGCCCTGAAATACATTCGGCGCCTGGAATAAAACTCATCCCTAGGGGCGGGCTCTCAGCACAATAGTTAACAAGATGTACATGCAGACCACTCAACCCAAGATGCCACACCCACACACTCAATGGTAATACATCCCTTAGAGCAATAGACCATGGGACACCAGAGGACCAACATTCAAACTGAGGGAATGCAGGACAAACAGGAGTGCATAAATATGAGGGGCACAGAGGGAGGGTTACAGGGTAGGAAGGGGAGGAGACTGGGTTAGGGTTGGAAATGGTAAATGGGGAATGAAACTAAATGTACGCATGTCTTTGAATGTAAAACAAGCTCTTAAAATGTGTATATATATATATATATATTTGACCAAGGGAATAGATTTTTAAGCCTGTTTAACTCATATCACCAAATTACATTATAGAAGTTTTAAACCAAACCATGTTCCTCATACCAAAAAACAAAAGTCACTGACAATGATTCTGACTCACAACAGCTCCCATTGGGTTTGTGGGTATGGTAAATATTTATGGAAGTAGATTACCCCATCTTCCATCCACAGAGTGGCTGGTAGGTTTGAGCCATCAACTTTCTGGTTAACAATCAAATGTCTTAGGCACTATGTCACCAAAGCTCTATGAGCCTAAGGCATTTGACAGCTAACCAGAATGTTGGTGATTCAAACCCACCAGCCATTCTGCAGAAGGAAGATGAAGCAATCTACTTTGGTAAAGATGTAAAGATGTTCCTCATAAAGAACCCTTATTATACTGAATATCTTGAAAAGCATTTTTCACTGTAACTTGTAATAAAGTTTAAATTTCCAAATTAATGGAACTCTTATCTGTGTAATTTTTTTTTTTTGATGAAGTATTTATTGAAGTCTTTTTACTATTCTTTTGTGTTATTTATATCTTTCATCTAATATTTAGGCTTTCTCACATCCAGAATGATAATATATTATCTTTTCTGAAGTAAAAAATGCACAATAATTATGAAGATGTACTAATTATCATAATACAATTTAATTCACAGAAAAACTCAGTGGAATAGTAGAATAGATGTAAAATTGGTGCACTACTAAAAAGGGTGTGTTGTCTTCAATATGGTGCTTGAAATTCTGCTATTGGTAATGCAAGGAAACAGTAAAAGGTAATAGAAACACATCAATCCAATTGGTGGTTGAGGACAATAAAAAGCAATTATGTTCCTCACTGTGAGCAAGGATTCATTTGTATTAATCATTATTAAGACTTCTCATTAGGCAGAGACCCACTTTATATTGCTCCTATAGCAAAATCAGGCACAGGTTCTAAAGTTAGGTGGAAGAGAAATTCATTTGGAGATAAAAACTAACATGAAAAGCTAAATACTAGACTTTTTCTCCCACTTAAGTGGGAAAATAAAAAGAAAATAAACTACTCCAGCAAATAAAAGAAATGAAGGAGTCACTTACTTATAAACCACACTTAAACAAACTCAGTGTCTCTATACACTTAGGTTTCAGAAAATAAAAAGAAAAGAAACTACTCCAGCAAATCAAAGATAAGAAATGGAGTCATTTACTTATAAAACACACTTAAACAAATCCAGTGTCTCTATACATGTGTCTGCAAAGACCATGTATTCCTCCTGCATGAAGTGGTTGAAGGCATGAATCTTGAGATGGTCACATTATACACGTCTTTGAGCATCTTCATGTCTATGTGCTAATGTTCTGATTATCTGCCTTGCTTACATGGATGCTGACAGCCTCAAAACTAAAACAAGATAAGATTTTTGCAAAGAATATGTAAGATAAAGGATTATTATAGTTGAATTTACAAAGTGAGAGAAATAATTAACAAAGATGATAAAGCAGAATTCTATAATTCTATTGTGGTAAAGGATAGTAATTTATTGAATATAATATTTGCCTTGTATTTTATTGACAAAACTATTTTGTTCTGGTTTACACTATGCCCAAATAATAATAATAAAACAACAGTAGCCCCATGCTCACTCCTAGCTATGAATGGCTCCAATCCTGTCTAATGCAGTATGAGCCAATGAGATACAGCAGAATGAAATATAAGCAAAATCCACTGAGTGGAGTCTTGAGAAATCTCATTTATAAAAGACTAATTCAGATGACAAGCACCCTTTGCTGCCTTTGGCATTTCACCTTCCTTTTTTTTTTTTTCTGAAATACAAACATGTTGTCTGGAGTCCAGAAGATATCATGTGAGTATAAGGGCAAGGGTGTTTCCACCCTAAAAATTACAAAGCCAAGATGAGCTTGGCCCCTTGATGAAATTGTGGACCTGCCACACCATCCCTAAACTACTTACCTTCAGATTTCTTTAAAATAAGGCCTTCCTCCAACTTTGTTTAAGCCGCTATTTGATTGTGTTTTTGTTGGAGTATATGTGTGTCTGTTAATTATAGCCAAAAAAAAAATTGCCAGCTGATAAAAATCTCCATGTACTTATCGGATCTCTGTTTTCCTCTGTTCCTTCTCTATTTTGATTATCTTTTTCTTTTATATAATATCCTTCCCTCTGAAACTGACTTATCTTCAAGAATCTAGTCTTTAAGGCATCGCATAAATTAAAGCCTGATGTTTCTATCAGATACTTTGAATTATTTAATTTGTTCCATTGTGAATTGCCTAATTTACATAAGTGAACGAATACTTATTTTCCATCTTAAAAAAAATAGTTATTGGATTTTTGTTAAACAAAAAATCAGAGACATTGCCAAATCAGGAATTTTTTTTAAAAAAATAGCATGGAATAAATTGGTGTTATAATCAGGATTATATACAGAATATGCAATAAAGTAATTGAGCCTTTTATAAAATATAAGGTTATGTTTACTCACTACTACAAACATACACATAAAGATGACTTTGATTTCCAAGTGTTTTCTGAATTCCAAAAATGAAATTTGAAACTTTACCTAGACTGTTGTTTTAAAAATGTTTTTCAGTGTGGACTTAATGAATTTTGTTTTCCCGATTGTAATCTTATTGTGGGTATAGAGTATTAGAAACCTGAGGATAACTTATTTAATAGTTTTGTTGTTAAATCAATATTCATATATATTATAATTTTTTGGTACTGCCATTTTGTGTGGGAATTGTTTCTATTGTTTAATCTTGATGTCCTCTCTTTGAGTATACATGTAGTGAATTACTTAATGTGGTGCTTCCACACGATGATTGGTGGTGGGACTATACAAATAAAGTGCTTGTGGCCCACCCAGGGGATTGGACAGCTTGCTGCTAAGGCAAAGAAACTGTATGGGACCTTTGTGGGGCAGGACCAAGTGAAAAAGGGGTATGGAACCCTAATGAGGGGATTGGTCAGTTTTGCCATCTTGCTAGGCTTAAAGGGAGACAAAGAAAGAGAGGAAAGAGCTGCAATAAGGATGTTGGTGAGACACAGCAGTAAAGCAGTATCAAGAACAATAGCAGCAAGAGAGGGCAGGGACCAGGAGACCAATGTAAGATGGTTGTAAAGGGGCTTGCTGAGCCATGGAACTAAGAGCTGTAACTCTAGCCCAAGTAGGCCCTGAGCAGAGCCCAGTGGCAGAATGCCCAAGCCTAAGGCAAGAAAGCAAGAAGCTGTCCTGATCAAGAAATGTATCCTCATTTGTTTCTGTTACATCTAAGTCATTCCTGATCCCAGGTTGTGCTCTGTTATTTGTGTAATAAACAACTTAAGTACGGTTCATGAGTTCTATGAGATGTTGCAGCAAATTGCCAAAACCAAAGATGGTGGGATAAATAGTATTGAGGGGAGGGGTGTACTTGATATTAGAAATGATAGAGTGGTACAGTAGTTTGGAGAAACTGGACATTTGGGACATCTTTAACCCTTTAACCTCTGTCTCATAGGAACCAGCTTTGTGCTGATCCCTTATAAAATAAATTCATTTAAATATCATTCAGCTTCTAAGTACAGTGAATGGGATAGAATTAAAATGGAACATCTCCCTCTAGTTTACACATGAGACTCAAATTTTTTTTTTTTTTTTTTGGACTCTGGCAGTGAGAGGACAAACTCAATTATCCACAGCAACCAAATCTGCAGAATTAACTGAGTGAAAGTGCACAGTAAATATTTTCTTCTCCTTTTTTCTATGCTAACCAATTATGAAGACAATTGGAAAATGACATTGAATTTCAGTGTGAGGAATGTTAGGAATGCTAGGGTCAAAAAAGAAAGCTTGTGCCCTTTAAAGGGAGTAGTCACCACCTCATTCAGAAAATGTAGCCAGTCAGGGATCTGAGCACTTTGCTGAGAGATCTTCCACTTTGTAAAGAGATGGCATCAATCTAGACATTAGCTACAATTTGTAAATAGCACTAGCATTGGATGGGCCAATTTAGAGAACTACCAGTTTACAAACTGGGGGTGGGGGGGGCAGGGAATCAAATAGAAATAGCTTGGTATTTATTAAGAAGTTGCAGCATATTCCCCTACAAAACAAGAAAAAACACTGAACATATAAACCTCAGGGCTAGAGTCTCAGGGACATCCATGCCCTTAATACACATAGGAAAGACTTCAGTTTCTAAGGACTCTTGAACAAACCCCTGAGACATGAAAGGCCTATCATATCCAAGGCACATGACACAACTAAAGTCCCTGAATTCAAAGTACCCATCTTCGGGACTGTGTTAAGCCTTGGAATATGACATGCTCCTTATGCACGGTTTCATTCATTGTGCTATAAGAAGAAAACTCTTATACATCTTTTTACATTATTTGAATTTTTTATATTATTGACACTTCACATATGTCATCATGGATTCCTTTTTATATTTGTTTCTTCTGTTTTATCCATTAACTAGTATATCCTTTTATTCTTTGAATAATATATAATATTTTTTAAAAATATTTATATTTATTTATCATTTAATTTATATTTATTTGTCATTTACTGTAATTATGTTCTTTAAATGTACACATAATGTTGAGTGTAAAATAAACTCATAAAATAAAAAAAAAATTAAAAATTTGTTTACTTTTGTTTTATTGGGAGCTCTGGTGGCATGGTGCCTAAGGTATTTGACTACTAACTAGAAAGCTGGCAGTTCAAACATACCAGCCACTCCTCATAAGGAAGATTGGGCAATTTACTTCTGTATAGATATTGCCTTAGAAACCCAAGGAGGAGTCACTATGAGTCGGGACCAACTCAACGGCAGTGACTTTTTTTTTGTAATCTGAAATACTTATTTTTTAAATACATATATATCTATTTTAGTTTTATTTGGAAATTATTTTAATATAAAAACATAGAAGTAGTTATTTTTATTTTTTTGTAGTGTTGTTGTTGTTAGTTGGTGTCAATTCCCCAATGTGCATTAAAGACGAAAGTATTCTATGCTATATTATCTATTTACACTATATGTATTTTCCTTAATATTATATGTAATATAATATATATACAATTATGTAGGACCTCTGGTAGCGCAGTGACTAAGGCACTTGACTACTAACCAGAAGGCTGGCAGTTCAAAAACCCATCCTTGGAAGAAAGACTGGGCAATCTACTTCTGTAGAGATACCACATTGGAAACCTAAGTAGGGGTCATTATGAGTCAGAATCAACTCAATGGCAGTGAGTTTTGAGTATATTGCATTAGGAAGATAGATAGATAGATAGATAGATACTGCATAGATAGACAAATAGATGGAAAACAGAAAGAAGTGGTCTAAAGGGAAAGATTAAGACTAATCTTTATCCAAAGAAGGAAAAGTTTAATACATTTTTTTGTCTATGGCTTCTTTAGCTATTTGAAACAGAGCAAGGTTGACTCATTGCAAAAACTCTAAACTCTCAAATAAACTGTATGTGATAGCTAATGTTGTGTGCCTACTTGATTCTAAGTGGTTTAATAGTTATGATATAGTCATAGCCCATGATGAGATCTGATATAATGCAATCAACCCTGTGATGAGATGTGCTATGAGCAGCCAGTTAGTTGAAAGGGATTTTATTCAGGGGTGTCACCTGCTTCCAATATGTATAGGGATGTCCTGAGAAAATTCTCTGGTTTTCTGCTGGATCACGATCCTACATCCAGGTCATCATCATCTCCAGTAATGGATGTGAACCAGTGGCCTTCCAGTCTTGGGGTTGTTGCCTTCACAGCCTCTCAGACAACAATCTGCCCTTTTGCCTGCTACAACTGTGTGAGCCACTTCCTTAGGATAAATTTCTCTCTGTCTCTCTCTCTGGCTCTGGCTCTCTATATACATGTACAGAGAGAAAGAGAGACGGCGGGGGGGGGGGAGAAAGATACATAGATAAACAGATGGTTGTGCTTCTCAAGAGAACCCAGCTTAAGACATTTGGTACCTAGAGTGGTTCTAAGGAAACAAAATCATAAGGATGCGTTTTCTAAATTGGTTCTCAAGTTTGATTAGTTGTAAAGGCACTGATGACTCTGCTTCCATTTGTAAAAAAAGGCATGGCATAGGAGCTCTGGTACCATAGTGCCTAAGGCACTTGACTGCTAACCAGAGGGCTGGTGGTTCAAACCCACCAGCCACTCCTTGGAAGGAAGGTTGGACAATCCTACTTCCATAGTGATACTGCCTTCGAAACCCAAGGAGGGGTTACTATGAGTCGGGGCCAACTCAACAGCACATAACAACAACAACAACAACAATGCATGACATGAGGTGGCAATATTAATACACAACATGGCACGACCAAGAGATCATGTATTGGTGAGAAAGGAGGCTCTAGTTGTTATCACATGTTTGATACATTTCTGCAATTTTGTCAGAATGAGAAGTATAAGAAAGCTGGTTGGTTGGTCCTATATATGCTAGACAAAGTGGGGAAAGAAGAAGATGAGTTCAGGGCCTTGCAGTCACAGCTGAATAAAAGATCTCAATGTTTTCAATGATGCTTTGAAGGAAAGCCTTATGTCTTGTACAAACAGGACTGATATTACTGAAAACCAAACTCAGAAGCTTATCATAAGAGTGAATGAATTACAACGCAAGTTGAATTGCCATCCTTGAATGGTGCTGAAGTGAAAGTGAGGGCATTGATTAGGAAGAAATGGGAACCTGAATCTTGGATTTGTCATCTTCTAAGTTGTCTTCTATATTAACTGCTGATCTTGGGTTCGTCAGTGTCTGCACCCATGTGGGTAATGAGTAGAGGTTGGAAGAGTTTGAAAGTGCCTAATAGTAAAGGCCTAAGGAGTTCTGGTGCTGCAGTGCCTAAGGCATCTGGCTGCTAACCAGAAGGCTGGCAGTTCAAACCCACCAGCCATTCTGAAAAAGAAAGATGGGGCAATCTATTTCTGTAAAGAAACCCAACATGAGTAGCTGTGAGTCAGAATTGGCTTGATGGTACTAGGTTTTGTTTTGGTTTAAAAGTAAAGGCATAATAACATAATATACAAAACATTGTTCCACCTCCTTCTTTGGCGAGTAGCTACTGGGATCTTAAAAGCTAGCAAGCTGCCACCTAAATGCAGCAATGGGTCTCTCCTCATCAAGAGCAAAGAAGACAGAAGAAAACCAAAATTCATGGAAACAATCAGTCCTTGCGACTGGTACACCATCTGATCTGCAACCTATACAACTATGAGACCAGAAGAACTAGATGGTGCCCGGCTATCATGGTCATCCACTTGGAAGGGATGGAGGAGATCCTGGATAGAGAGGGAGAACAATGTGGAACAAAACTAAAAATCATTTGGAAGGGGAAAAAAAAAAAAGATGGTTGGGACCAGGTTTGCTGGTCCATTAGAGCCTGGTGGAACCACTGAGACTATGGCCTCTAGCTGCCCTTCAGGTCTGGAATTGAACCCCTCACCTGTGGTTTCCAGCCAAACAAAGTACAGGCATGTGAGTTAAACATTTACCTCAAGTAGACACACGCCCTGGAGAGAACAATCATGGGAGAAGGAAGAGATGCTTATGTACAGGGAGACAGCTCAGGGGGCAGAAGAGTATGGAGGGATGGACACTGGGAAGTGGTAACTATGGGGAGAAAGGGGGAGGGGAGCTGTTGCATTGTGGTAAACTGTGGTCAATGACATGAGACAAAGTATATGTGAACTGCTGTATAGAAAGTGAATTTGCTCTGTAAATCTGCACCCTAATCACAATAATAATAATAATAATAAAAGTAAAGGCCTAGACTGCCTGGAAGAGACTGTTAGTGGAATTGTTGTTGTTTGCCGTCGAGTCAGCCTCAACTTATAGCGACCCCTCCTTGGGTTTCTGAGGCAGTATCACTACGGAAGTAGGATTGCCCAACCTTCCTTCCGAGGAGTGGCTGGTGGGTTTGAACCGCCAGCCTTCTGGTGAGCAGTCAAGTGCCTTAGGCACTATGCTACCAGAGCTCCTTGTTAGTGGAATTGTGGAAGTAAAAGGCAGCTTTAGTGTTGGTTCAAAAGGAAGGGAGAATTTTAACACGAGAGATTGCAGAGAAGGAAGAAGAGCAGAGGGACTTCCTACCATCAACCATGAAGAGTGGAGCATGTTCTTCAGACCCAGGGTGCCTGTATTGGGGTCTTTCTAGGACCAAGAAATACACATAGAGATAGGTTTCCCTAGATCCAGTGCTCTGAACTTGGTGTTCTAGACTCCAATACTGTGAGAGAATAAATTTCAGTTTGTTAAAGCCATATACACTTGTGTTTTTGTTACAGCAGCACAAGATAACTAAGACACTGTAAAAGAATGCTATCTTCCCACATTGAAAACTATCTGATTCATTAAGACAGTGATTGGTTTTTGGATTATTAAATATTCTGCAAATACACACACACTTTTGTATTTATATCCAGATCAAGATCCATACATGATAGAAAGAAAATTAGAAAATAACAGAGGAAAATAAATTATTATTAATGAGGTACTATTATAAGTATTATATATTATTTAATTAAATTTTGAAACATTCTTCCAAATGGCAGGCTGTAAAATTAGCTGGGCTCAACGTGAGATGAAAATGGGAAGTTTCCTGTTAAAAAATTCAATATGGCATAGCAGAGCATTAAAGCAAGCATAGCCCTTCTAAACTCAGGTCTCTGAGTGACCGCACAGGTTGCAGGGACATACATCCTGCTCTACCCACTGTGGTAGATATTACTGCATATGTTTTAAGACAAGAAAATTAAGACCTGAAGAGAGTGAATGTCCCAGGTCCATAAGGTAGGTCTATCTGGCTCTCAAACAGCTACACTTTCCATTGTATTAAGAAATTTGGGGGATGAAAACAGCTCTTTCTCACTGGTGACTCTAAATATGTCAGACAATAAGCATTGAACTTTAAATAATATGGTAACAGAATGTAGAAATACACATAAAGGAAGTTACATAGGAACTCTGTGATAGGACTGAGAATAAAAGTCATAATGACATAAATAGACAAAGGAAAAATTAGAGGTGCTTTAGAGATGACCTATTTTAATCTCTTTATTATACACACTAAAGATCATGGAAATGGAGCAGAGGACAAGTCAAAGTTTCATTCTGTTATACATAAAATTGCCATGAGTCAGAGCTAACAACAGAACAGCATTATACAGGCTAAGAGGTTAATATGTAGAGAGCTTGTAAACTGCTAAAATTTAAAACAAATTTATGGTATAGGTGTGACCAGGTTCTGTGGTTCCTGTTTCTATATCCTTCTTACCACTCAAAATATTATAAAAGAGCAATGCACATCTATCTAATAGCTGTCATCTATCTATCGGCCTATTATCCTATGTATCTGCATATCTATCATCTATCTATCTGTCTATCTTTCTATCTATCTTTCTGTCTATCTATCAAGCAATATGTGTGTTTGTGTGTGTGTACTCACTTTGTTAGTGAATTGATTGATGGACTATTATTTATTACACTTATTCAACAACTATTATTTGACATCAGCTATGCACCTAGAACTATGCTAACTTTTTTTTGCAAAAATATCTGATCTATATCAGACATTACTGAACTCAAAAGATGAAGATATTGAAAGTTTCTTCCATCACCATGTTCTACTTCATAAGAAAGATTTGTATACGCATATAAAATAACTAAGAAATAATTACAGAAAGAAAATAGGCATAAACTTATATTTTGACTGAAAAAAAGATCCATTAGCCCGTTAGTCATAGTTCTATGTATGAGAAGTACTTTCCTAGTGAAATATACAATAATACTAAATAAAATAAATAATAGTGGGTTGATTTTTCTTTCATTCACCCATCAAATATTTATTGGGGCTCCATATTACCTGATGTACTATGTATGACTTTAAGGCCTGCAGCCTCAGAGGTAAATAAGAAAAGTCTGCATCCTTCTGTAATTTCTCTTTCAATAGGTAAATACACACCCATACACACCCACACATACACATGCACACATAGCAGGGTAATGAATATACAGTGAGGGAGGTCGGTGCAATTTACTTTGAGTCATCTGGCTCTTGTATTGTTCTCTTGAAGTGAGAATGTTTTCTATGTAATAGTCTCCTTAATATTTTGATTCAAATTTAATCTGAGAAAA
The DNA here is from genome assembly GCF_000298275.1 of Orycteropus afer afer. Lineage (NCBI taxonomy): Eukaryota > Metazoa > Chordata > Mammalia > Tubulidentata > Orycteropodidae > Orycteropus > Orycteropus afer. Next base: position 686,208 of record NW_006922004.1, on the reverse strand, counting down.
TTTATATATGATTAACTCAAAAGTGTGATTTTAAATAATTAGATTTTATATATTTTATTATTTAATTTGTGATAAGTGAGTAATAAGTTTAATCCTTAAACACCAAATGCTTTATTCACTTTTCTCAAAAGTCAAGAAGTACACTGATTTTCATTGGGCTGTTGTCTTTCTGAAAGTTGATTCGAAAATTAGCATGCAAAGTTCCTGCTGGTAAGTATAATCATTTTCACTTGTGAATATGAGCAGGAAAGATTATAAGCTGTCAAGAATTTCCAGAGCTTCTGTCCATGACAGAATGATGGGTCCATATGCTGCATTTAAGATCCAGCTGAATGGATAAAAATAGTGTTTAACTTTCATAGTCATTATGAGCCATAGTAATTTATCAAACCCTTCAATCAGCAAAAGGAACAAAAGATGGGAAATGGGTGAATGACTCATTTCTTCATGTGTTGTCTACATACTACTATTCTGATAATTGGATGATCTGAAGTTTAAATAAAATTGCATTAATGCATTTTAGAGAGGAGGCATCCACAAAATATTTTAAAAATCAAAACAATGTTGTACAGTGCTGAATTAATTTAGCTAAACGATGTCTTGTAATTAAAAATGCACAAAACGATGCATGAAATGCAAAAGAATAAAGATATACTTAAATCACCAAACCAAACTCACTGCCATTGAGTTGGATCAGACTCATAACGACCCCTCCTAGAATTTCCCAGGCCATATCACTACGGAAATAGATTGTCCATTCTTCCTTCCAAGGAGTGGCTAGTGGGTTTGAACTGCCAGCCTTCTAGTTAACAGTTAAATGCCTTAGGCACTATGCCACCAGAACTCCTAAAGATATACTCAGATAAAATTAAAAATAAAAAGTAAGAGATAAAACCTTCCTTATATCTTAAACCCAAATTGAAAATTCACATTTCTTCAATGTAGTAAGATTTATTAACATAAATGATATCTAATTCCTTCTTAAATATTTTTGGAAGGCTAGCAATTTCAAAAATATCTGTGGTCTCTATTTTAAATATTTCATTTCATTATAGTTCATATAAAAGAATTTGGTGGTGGCTCATCTAACTTCCAGTGACAATAAAAATTTGTGTAATTTTGCTTCTTGTTAAACATTACCAGAACTTTCAAATATCACGTGTTCAAGCAATTTTATCTTCTGAATCTCAAAAAAAAAAAAAGCCTAAATATTTGTTTTAGGTAAACATTGACTAAGAATTGAAAATATGGTAGAGAAAATCTGAGATGTCTGGGGGAAAAATTTTTTTCTTTTTCTATTTCTAGATAAATTGTACAAACTGAATATATATAATATACAAACAAATGCACTGCCTTTGAGTCAGATCTGACTCACAGCAACCCCTCCTTGGGTTTCCAAGGCATGATCACTATGGAAGTAAATTGCCCAACCTTCCTTTTGAGTAAGTGGCTGGTGGGTTTGAGTTGCCAGCCTTCTGGTTAGCAGTCAAATGCCTTAGATATCTTACGAATGTAAATGGATACTTTAGACCTTGCCTTCAGTAATGGTTGATGGTTAGATGTGGGCTCCGCGTGATGGATGCTCAGATGGGAGACAGGGGCTGGGACCCTCTGAAAGCAGACCATCTTCTGTAAAGTATATCACTTTTTTGCATATAGTACTGTGCCCATGTCCTTCTCACTTTCCCTAGTCTATTAGTTGTCTTTTGTAATGTTTCAAAAATTAATAATAAATACAAACATTTAAGTAAAATATGGAACACTCTGAGTCTGTTCATTATTAAAAGAGAAAATTACGTTTTTCTCCAAAACAAACTATTCAAACATACTAATTTTATCTCTCTTTTGTATTTCAAAATACTTATTCAAAACAATAACTTTTGTTTTTTTTTTTGGAAATAAGATACATACTTAAAGTTTAACATATGCTAGGAAGTGTGTTAATTAATTTAACCTTCACCACACGCTTATAGATGACTGAGTATTTTCTTCCTTTGTTCTTCAAATACTGCCCCTTAAGGGCAGCAATTGCTTGTAATATCCACTATGTGAAAATTATAAACACAAGGCTTTCACTTTTATATGGCATTAGATTATATTGTCTTCCTACTATATATCCTATGAAATAATGTCACTGGCTTTCTTTGAAGAAGGGGAACCAAATTTCCAAAGGATAGTAATGCACTTTCATCATGATGTCTCCAAATACCCTGAAATTGTTTATAATGACATGTAAAACCTTATTTGGTATACTTTTCATTATACTGTCTTCCTTTCTTCTCCCCTGCTCCTATAGTTTGGAAATATATTTTATGGTGTAATATGAGTATTCCTTGTAGATAGAGTTTATAATCATTTACTTTCAGTAAATAATGAAATAACACAAGTGAAAGCACTTATTTTTGTTATGATATCAGCATTACTAAACAAAATCAGTCACAACTTGCTAAATAACTCCTGATTAATTGAAATACTAGCAGTGTTGGACAATGGGAAAGTATATTCCTAAAGAATGCATTTCTCTATAGACAGATATGAGAATTCCATGCAAACCAAGGTGAAAACAAGTTTTGTTAGGCAGTGATGGGAATATTTCTGTCTGTGTGATGCAAGAAGTATAACAATAATTGGAGGTTTTCAATTCCAAACTTACTGACTCTGCAGCTCCATCACTGACTTAATTTCATAGAAAATGCACACAAAGACACACATATGTGTGTATTTATGTTTCTGTTTATATATGTATGTGCAACAAATTGAATTGAAGTGAATTTTAAATTAATTTAAGAATATCATCATCTGTAAGGCATTAAGGAGTTCTGGTAGCGTAGTGTCTAAGGCACTTGACTGCTAACCAGAAGGCTGGTGGTTCAAACTCATCAGCCACTCCTGGAAAGGAAGATGGGGCAATCTACTTCCGTAGTGATACTGCCTCAGAAACCCAAGGAGGGGTCGCTATGAGTCGGGTCCAACTCGATGGCACATAACAACAACAACAACAATAAGGCATTAAAAATATCTATATGTACTGCAAATTTATTTTATATAAACTATTCTTTAAATAGGAGCTTTGGTGGCATAGTGCCTAAGGCATTTGACTGCTAACCAAAAGGCTGGTGGTTCAAACCCACCAGCCACTCCTTGGAAGGAAGGTTGGGCAATCTGCTTCCGTAGTGAAGTAAATTCGCCTTGGAAACCCAAGGAGGGGTCACTATGAGTTGGATCCAACTGGACAACAGTGAGCTTTGGTTTGAGTTTATTCTTTAAAAAACTTCTGATGTACCTTCGCATTTTGTTTTTGTGATGAGAAATGCCTAAAAGTCTTTGTGACTATGAAAAGGAAGTTGTCTAATTATTATTCATGGGATAATCTAGACCTAGTAGATTTAACTTAACTTCACTGTGGAATTACTTTCAGAACTAAGTGGATGTGGTTATTTAATTATTATTATTATTATTATTAATATAAAATCAATCTAAGTTCCTTCATAATATATATTTTATTTAATTAACTAGAATAAAATTTATCAAAGCTGGAAAAACTGAATCTTAGACATTCAAATGCATAGTATGACATGATATTGCCAGTAGGTAACATTATAATATCAAGACTCAAAAATTCAGTCTTTATTGGAGGTATCAATATTGGAAAACATTACTGAATTGAAATCCATCATGACTAGTTTATTAAACAGTGAATGTGAGAAATAATTATTTTCTATTGTTTCTCCTTCTTTCCTCTGCAAAGCACAAGCTGAAGCTATTTGTAAGCAGTTCAAAGCCTTTAAAAATACTCTACTCACCCATGACCAGAGCTCAATGTCTCTAAAGAAAGTCAATAACAAGTTCCAATTAATTATCAAATAGTTTCCCTTTATTAAAAAAAGAAAAAAAAATACTCAAAGAATATAAGCAATATATTTGTGAACCTGTGAGTGCTTGATTAGGCTTCTAATCAAATTTACCCCATTGCCATCAAGTCGATTCTGACTCATAGAGGCACTTCATAACAGAATAGAACTCTGCCATAGGATTTCCAAGGCTGTAAGTCTTTACAGAAGCAAACTCCTTTATCTTTTCTTGTGGGGAGTGGCCACTAGGTTCGAACCACCAACCTTTTAGTTAGCAACAGAATTCTTTAACCAGTATGCCATGAGAGCTTCTTAATCACATTTAGAAAATCTGTATTTATTGAGAGGAGCTCTGGTAGCAAGTACCTAAGGCACTTGACTGCTAACCAGAAGGTTGGCGGTTCAAACCCACCAGCCACTCCTCAGAAGGAAGGTTGGGCAATCCTACTTCTCTAGTGATACCGCCTTGGAAACCCAAGGAGGGGTTGCTATGAGTCAGGGCCGACTGGACGGCACATAACAACAACAACAACACATATTTATTGAGAGTATTATATACTAGTTAAGGAGCCCTGGTGGTGCAAAAGTTAAGTCCTTAGCTGCTAACCTAAAAGTTTGTGGTTTGAACTCACCCGGCAGGTTTTTGGGAGAAAGATCTGGTTATTTGCTTCTGAAAAGCTTACCAAAACCAAACCAAACTCACTGCCTTCGAGTTGTTCGCGATTCATAGAGATCTCTCCTTGGGTTTCCGAGGTGGTATCACTACAGAAGTAGATTGCCCAATCTTCTTTCTGAGGAGTGGCTGGTAGGTTTGAACCACCAGCCTTCTGGTTAGCAGTCAAGTGCCTTAGGCACTATGCCACTGTGGAGCAGTTCTACTCAGTCACCTGGGGTTGCTTTGACCCAATATTGACTTGCCGGCACCCAACAACAACAACATGCATTAGTCTTTGATTAAACAACATATAACACAAGTTTCTGATTCATTCAGCTTGAAAATGAATTATAAGATTAAATGATACAATTAAGGTAACCTTTCCACTAAACATTTAAATGTTGGGTGATTAAAAGAGTGAGCAAGTGCACTCTTTTGTATCCTTGCCACTGGCCAATAAGAAAGTAACCTTCAAAACAAAAGTGTTTGCAAAAGGTTGTTAATGTTCAATATTATGTTTCTAGATTTAAATATTATTCTAGTGTGGATTGTCATTGGGAAGCTTGCCTAACATAAAGGACAAACAGAATAGAGAGAAACATTCTGGAACTAAATAGATAGATAGGTAGGTAGATAGACAGATAGATAAAAGAGTAAAATGGAGAGAAAAGTATAAAAATGTGGTCTCTTGCCCATTGAAAAAGCCATTCAGCCTCATCATGGAGAAAATTAGTAACTTTTACATGGCCTATATTTTCTAAAAGTTTGAAAAATATGTAATTTAAAACAGAAATAGTTTTGTTTGTTGTTGTTTGTATTTAGGTAAAACAATATTTGCTCCTCTCAGTTTCTCATAGTTACTTGCTGAACTATGTCAAAATTATGGTATGATGAAATAATATAAATGAAGCATTCTACTGTCAAGATTTTCTTCACTTCCATATCAGAGTGGATAATTGCTCTAAGGACTATTTGCAGTATTTGGAGAGGCTTAATATGATCAGCTTTATCTGTATATAATCACTACCTTCTATTTGGCTAAGGAGCTCTGGTGGCACCGTGCCTAAGACATTTACTAACCAGAAGTTTGGAGGTTCAAACTCACCAGCCACTCTTAAGAAGGAAGATGAGGCAATCTACTTTTGTAAAGATTTACTGCTGCGGAAACCCAGTGGTGTGGCTATGAGTCAGAATTCACTCAATGGTGGTGGGTTTT
>NW_006922004.1:675572-679886 GCF_000298275.1 Orycteropus afer afer | reverse complement strand
AATTTATGTGAACGATATAAAACATCACAGACAATGGTGATTCTTTCTTTTGACTATATATTATACAATTTAACATATTCTCAATATAACTATTGCAGTTAGAACACAGAAAGAAAGAAAAAGAGAGTGGGAGAGAGGGAGGGAGGAAAGAAAGAAAATTGAAATCAAATGTTGTTGTTAGGATCCGATTCATAGCAACCCTACATACAACGAACGAAACACTGCGTCATCCTCACAGTCCTTGCTATGCTTGAGCCCATTGTTGTTACTGTGTCAATCCATCTCATTGAGGGTCTTCCTCTTCTTCACTGACTCTCTACTTTACCAAGCATGATATCCTTCTTCAGGGACTGGTCTCTTCTGTTTACATGACCAAAGTAGGGGAAATGAGATCTGGGCATTCTCGCTTCCAAGGAGCATTCTGTCTGCACTTCTCCCAAGACAGATTTGTTCCTTCTTCCAGCAGTCCATACTGTTTTCAGTATTCACTAACACCATAATTCAAAGGCATCAACTCTTCTTCAGTCTTTCTTATTCATTGTCCAGCTTTCACATGTGTATGAGGCAATTGACAATTCCATGGCTTGGGTTAGGCACCCTGTAGTTTTCAAAGTGACATCTTTGCTCCTTTACACATTAAAGAGGTCTTTTGCAGCAGATTTGCTCAGTGCAATATGACATCTGATTTCTTGACTACTGTTTCCATGAGTGGTGATTGTGGATCCAATAAAAGGAAATCCCTGACAACTTCAATCTTTTCTCCATTTATTGTGATGCTGCTCATTTGTCCAATTGTGAGGATTTTTGTTTATTTATGTTGAGTTTTATAGAGAAGTATTCAATTTCATTGAAAACCTTATAAATAGCAGTGAAATTGAATAGTTTTCTATAAAACTAATTATTTATAAGGAATGCAACAATGGAAAAACTAAACATTATATATCTCCCTTTGAATATAAGAAACACCAGTCTTCATGCTATTATAGAACACAAGTAGCTTCTCTTTATTACCCTAATCCATGCCTACTTGATATACTTTATATTTGAGTGTATGCCAAGTGGCCATGGATCTCTCTTTCTCCAAACCAGTCCATTGTGTGTTCCTTAATCACTGAGGTCTTAGCTTACATGTCAGGTCCTCAAAGTTCCCTTTCCTGTGTACCCCATCTGGCCCTCTTCCCCTGTTATACCTCCCTCCATTTGCAAATAATCACACTTGATCCCTTGTCCTTTATAATTTCCTTCCTTGTTTTTATGATTTCCAAAAAGTTATTCATTTTATTTACTGTTTGTTTCCCACACTAGAACATAAGAGATCTGTGAAAACAGATTTACTTCCTGTACACAGGATAAAACTCATACATACAGTAGTGCCTGACACAAAGCAAAGGCACTATAAATACTTGTTTAAAGAATGAATGAATGAAATATTTGTGAAAACTATTTCCAAATGACTAGCCCATTGGATTATCTAATCTTTCTTCATAAAACTTCTACATTGCCATCTTTCCCATCTTATTGGAAAAGTGCATCCCATAGCTTAGATGATTTATTATCACAAGCTCCAAGCATAAACCTTGGTTGCAAAGGCCTTTACCATGTCTCCTTTTATGACTTTCTCCCTTACTACCTCATTGATAAACAATCTGCCAGTGATTCATCAAGTCATGATGTGGATTTGCCCAACTAAACACTTCTTAAACAAACTAATGTGGTTTCTTCACTCATTCCCTCTACTGAAGTCTATCATTTTCCACTTTCAAACTTCAAAATCATAGACCATCTAACTCCAAGAAACATAATTAAACTATACTCAGAGTTTTGTAGATGATAAAATTTTAGCTTTTTTTTAAAGTTTTTTGTTTTGAGTGGTTAAAAGTATTTTCAATAGAAAAAAATGTTCTAGTGAAGAAAGAGGTTAAATCTCTGCTATTTTTTGTAGTTGCAATAACTCTGCCTATTGATTAAGATATTGGGATTAAACCAAAACCAAACTCACTGCTGTCCAGTTGGATACAATTCATAGCAATCCCTCCTTGGTTTTCTGAGGCAGTATCACCACAGATGTAGATTGCCAAAGTTCCTTCTGAGGAGTGGCTGGTGAGTTTGAACTAAATGCAGCCAAATGCTTTAAGCACTACACAACCAGAGGTACCAGACATTGGGGTAAATTAATAATATTTCTTTATAAACTTTACTCTCTTTATGCACCTTCTTATTTACTACTAGTTTACCATTTTATACATTACCACATCACAGCACAACTGGGAAAAATCTCTTACAAGAATTAGTGTGGCTAACTCTGTAAACCTTGTTTTCTTCCTTGAAATTTGAGAAAAAAATATAGAATATATACTAACAGTATTGGGATGACTAGAATAAATAATATACATAATAAGTCTAACACAACACTGTTGCAGTTAGGTGCTGTCAAGTCAGTCTCTACTCACAGCAACACTATGTAAAACAGAATGGAACATTGCCTGGTTGTGAGCCATTCTTACAAGCCTAACTATGTTTCAGCCATTGTTGCAGCAATTGTGTCATTTGTTTCACTGAGTTTCTTCTTCATTTTTGTTAACTCTCTACTTTATCATGCAAGATGCCCTTCTACATGGACTGGTCCCTCCTCATAACATGTCCAAAGTACATCAAATGACATCATCTTTTCTTCTGAGGAGCTTTCTGGCTGTATTTCTTCCAAGGCAGACTTGTTCATTCTTCTGGCAGTCCATGGAACATTCAACATTCTTCACCAACACCATAATTCAAAGGCATCAGTTCTTTGGGCTTCCTTATTCATTGTCCAGCTTTCACATGCATATGAGGTGATTGAAAATACCATGAATTAGGTCAGTATCACCTTAGTCCTCAAGGTGAGGACACCTTGAAGTGTCTTTGCTTTTTAACACTTTAAAGAGGTATTTTACAGTGGATTTGCAGAATGAAATATGCCATTTTATTTCCTAACTGCTTCTTCCATGGGTGTTTGTGAGCATTTCTAGCTCACTCAGATTTATATGCCAAGAAAATGGGAAAACAACTATCAGACCAACTGACTAGAAGAGATCTACATGTGTGTCAATTCCAAAGAAAGATGGTCCAGCAGAATGCAAAAATTATTGAACAGTTTCATTAATATCACACACAAGTAAAATTGCTGAAGATAATTCAAATGCAGGTATAGCAGTACATCAACAAGGAACTGCCAGAAATTCAAATCAGATTCAGAAAGTGGAATGAGGGATATCATTGTTACTGGCAGATAGATCTTGGCTGAAAGCAAAAATACCAGAAGATGTTTACCAGTGTTTTATTGATTATGAGAAAGCATTTGACTGTGTGGATCATAACAAATTATGGAAAATATTGCAAACAAAGGGAAATCCAGAACATATAATTGTGCTCACGAGGAAACTGTACACAGACCAAGAGGCAGTTGTTTAAACAGAACAAGGGGATTCTGTGTGGTTTAAAATCTGAAAAGGTTTGTGTCCGGGTTATAAGCTTTTACCATACTCTTTCAATCTGCATGTTAAGCAAATACTTTGAGAAGCTGGATTATATGAGGAATAATATGGCATTGGGATTGGAGGAAGATTTATTAACAAATGGCAATATGCAGATGATACAACCTTGCTTGCTAAAAGTGACGATGACTTGAAGCACTTACTGATGAAGATCAAAGACTACAGTCTTTGGTATGGATTACAATTCAGCATAAAGAATACAAAAATCCTCACAACTGGATCAATAAGCAACATTATGATAAATGGAGAAAAGATTGAAGTTGTTAAAGATTTCATTTTACTTGGATTCACAATCAACATGCATAGAAGCAGCTGTCAAGAGATCAAATGATATATTGTATCAAGCCAGTCTGCGGCAAAATAACTCTTCAATGTGTTAAAAAGCAAAGATGCCACTTTGAGGACTAATGTATGCCTGACCAAATCCATGATATTTAGAATTGCCACATATATGTGCGAAAGCTGGATAAGTTGTCAGAGCATGGCAGGCTGCTGAACAATATCACGGCTACATGCAGGGTTCAAACGTACCATAAACTAGAGATCATTCCCCAAAGCTGCTTCTTTTTTTTTTTTTTTTTTTTTAATTTTATTTTGACTTGGGTGAAGATTTACAGAATAAATTCACTTTTCATATAGCAGTTCACATATACTTTGTCTCATATCATTGACCAAAATTTACAATGCAACAGCTCCCCTCCCACTAGGCCCCATAGTTACCTCTTCCCAGTGTCCATCCCTCCATACTCTTCTGCGCCCTGAGCTGTCTCCCTGTGCATAAGCA
>NW_006922004.1:658504-671606 GCF_000298275.1 Orycteropus afer afer | reverse complement strand
CTGTGCAATCCTTCTGCCTAGTCCGCCATCTTGCCGGAACTCCAAAGCTGCTTCTTATATACAGGAAGCAGACCACATCCCTAAGGCAGCTACTCAGCTGCTCACAGTAGATTATACCATGGAGTTCATTAGCAGTTTCATCATGGGGAATACTACATCCAGGTGCCCAGCCACTCAACCAGGCCCAGCTAAGTTGACACATAAACTTAACTACCACAGTTACCAGAGATGGGAGGGAAGGGGAGGGAAAATTTCAGACTTGTTCGGAGTCACATGTTGATTTGGGTAAGGAGAGGGACAGCATGGAAAAAGTCTGTGACCAGCATGATGACACTGGGGAAAGGAATGACACTGAAACATACACATAAGATATAGACAACAGAGGGAAAAACTAGTATATACACAATATTGCATTACACGAACACTAAACATCAGATTGTAGATAAATTTATAGGCAACTGAGAAGATTAGGTGAGGGTCAGCAAACAGTAATGTACCTTAGGCCAAGGATAGATTTAGCTGAAGATATTCTTACATAGATACTAACATTGCCGTCGAGTAGATGTCGAGTCGATTTGACTCATAGCCACCTCTCCTTGGGTTTCTGAGGCTTATCTCTTTGGAAGTAGATTGCCCAATCTTCCTTCTAAGGAGTGGCCAGTGGGTTTGAACCACCAGCGTTCGGGTTAGCAGTCAAATGCCTTAGGCACTATGCTGATACTAATGATACAAAATTAGCCACACTCATTACAGAAGCAACAGAAGTCAGAGTGGGACTAATCTCTCAGAGGCAACAAAACACCTTGAGAAAGAGAATCACTGGGCCTGAAAACTAGGGACTAGAATATTGGGGTCACCAAGCTCAATTGGCACAACATAACACATAAAAATCTTGTTCTACAATCTACTTTGGTGAGTAGCAACGGGGGTCTTAAAAGCTTTTGAGCCACCCTCTAAGATGAAAGTATTGGTGTCTTCTCATCTGAAACAAAGAAGCATGAAGAAAATCAGAGGTATCTAGAAACAATTAGTCCAAGGATATGATGGAGGCTGAAACCAGAACTAGATGTTGCTCGGCTACCAATACCAACCACTCAGAAACGGATCAAACCAGCAGATTCCGGATAGAGTGGGAGGAAAATGTGGAACAAAATTCAAAAACACAAAAATGACCAGAATTACTGGTCAGATAGAGTCTGGTGGAACACCTAAGACTATGGCCCTGGGACACCCTCTGGGCCTAGGATTGGACTCACTCCCAAGGTTTGGCTCTCAGCTCAAAAGTAGAAACACTTACAGGTGGAACACCCATCTCAGGGTGAAGTACCCACCTACTCTAGGCAGGTACATACATCCCTTAGAGCTATCAACCCTGGGGAACCAGTGGGACAGCATTCACAAGGAGGGAAAGCTGGACAGACAGGAGTACCTAGTTGAGAAAAACACAGGAATGGGAGGGGAAGAGAGTGCTTTATGGTCGGAGATGGTAATCAGGACATGAAATCAAATATATGTGAACTGTTGAATGTAGAACAAATTTTGCTCTGTAAATTTGCACCCAAAGCACAATTAAAAAAAAAAAAAAAAAGAGTATAGCAAGACTTCTGACATACTTTGGATACGTTATCAGGAGGGTTCAGTCCTTGGAGAAGGGCATTATACTTGGTAAACTAGAATGTTAGCAAAAAAGAAGAAAACCTTCAGAGAGATTAATTGAAACAGTGGCTGCAACTATGGGCTCAAACATAGCAATGACTTTGAAGATGGTATAGGACTGGCTAGTGTTTCCTTCTGTTGTGTATAGGGTTGCCATGAGTTAGGGCTGTTTCTGACTTGAAAGCACCTAACAACAACAATTAAATAATAAATATTGTTTATATATTTTGGATATAGTTTATCATCAAATTTATTTATTGAGAATATGTTATCCCACCATTTTTGCTTTCCTTTTCATTTTCCTAATGGTGTTTTTTGATAAGTAGAAGTTTTTTTGTTGTTATTGCTGTTTTTAATGTTTATGAATTCCACTTTATTAACATTTCTCTTAAAATTTATGCTACAAGTGATATATGCTCTTAAAAATATTCACCTAACTCAAGGCCAATGTCTTCTCATGCTTTCTCTTAGAAACTTTGTAGATACACATTTTACATTTAGTTGTATGTGGTATGTGATGGGAGTCTGTTCATTTTTTTTTTTTTTTTAATGGTTTCAGCATCATTTTTCAGAAAGGATTCCTTGGATCACTTTGGTGACTAACTATAGCTATAGAGGTCCCATTCACTTTTATTTTTTTACGCATTATTGTATAAACATTTATGCATATCCCAAATAGGTATTTAAAAATGGATCATAATTTTTCTGATACCCACCCCCCCATTATGCCCTTGGCACTTTTAAAGGCTACTCAACCCCACAGAGTTCGTCAGTTAGAAAATTTAGGCAAACACATAATTTTACATCTTATAGTTAGCTTTGATAGTCTTATCACTCTCTCTCAATATTTCAAGGTGATCTCTGATAGTGGGACATGTGTGGTGAATGAGTTTTCACTTTTCTTCTGCAGTTTGTGTGGGTGTCTGCAAATACATCTATAAAAACCTCATTTAATGATTTCCCTCTACGTATTATTTTCACATAATAAGAAAAAAGCATCACTATTGATTTTCATCTGTAAAGAAGCAGTAAGTATAAAATAATAATAAATAGAACTTACATAAAAATGAGTACTAGTGGATAATTATAGCAGTCAAAGTTTTCTCATAATATGAATAGATTATAAAATGACAGATTTGGCCCACTTGTGGTCAGATGTGATTTCATACACTAGCTCTGTGAGATGTTCCATGGAGAGAAAAGACCTTGTGGTGAATTGCTTGATGTGGTCCTTCTAGCCATTGTCCTTAATTTTGTGATGTATGATAAATCTTATTATCCATGCCTGTTTGGGGTGGTGTGGTCAGGCGTCAACTTGGCTGGGAAGCTGGTAGTAGTCATTCCCTATAATGACTGGCAATAGGCTCTGTGGTGGGATTTGCCTTGAGCAACTGAGTAGCTGCTGAGTTTTAAAGACATCCTATGTTATGGAGAAACATAAGTGGAATATATCTTGAGTCCCACCTTGTTGGCGGGTATAACTCAAATCACCACCCTCAGCTTCCTTGAGGGTATACCTATGAATCTCCTGGGAAGGTTCACCCTCCTCTTGCTCTGGTTCTGTGCTTCGGCTCATCATCATCTCACCCCTGGATTTGGGACAGCAGCCATCATCTGATCTGCTGATTGAGGTTCATCAAACCCGGAGAACTGGGAGGATCCTCCAGACCTACCTACAGACCTGGGCCTTGCCAGCCTGCCAGCCTCTACCACCACTATGTAAGATGGTCCCTTGGGTGTCTGTGAGTTCTGTGAGGTGTTACAGTGAAATACAGAACCCTAACATGGGGAAGATTACTGAGAAGAGGAGGAGGAGTTAATGTCTGATATGATGGAGTGGTATGGTAGTTTGGACATTTGGGACATCTTTAACCTTCGCCTCATGGGGATTGACCTTGTGCTGATCTTTCTAAGAGAAGTTGTTCAAAAAGACCTGAAATTAAATAATTTTAGGTGATATTGTGTAGGATAAAGTTAAAGAAGTTTCTTATTCCAGGATGTATTTGTGTCTTTAAAAAACTCATAGGCATTGTATATCTGTAAAAGTAGTATAGAATAATCAGCATAGGCCTTATCAGGAGGTAAGAATGATTTCAGAACAAGCAAAAAGTCATATTAAACTAGAGAACCAGCATATGTCTGAAAGTACTTTAGCAGAAACTTAAAGAAAAGATTTTGTAGACTTTATTGATTGCAATAAAAAATGTAGCTTCTATTTTAATGATAATAATGAGAAGAAGAACCATATAGACAGAGACACCCAAGACTGAAAGGGAACAGGGTGAGAAAAGGAGAATAAAGAAAGAAGAAGTACATTTTTTAAATTAAATTTTACATGGAAAATAACAAAGACAAGAATTGACAAATGTGGATCCAATTAGTGATTTGGAATACAAAAGACAATTATTTCCAAAAATGCAAAGGAAATTAATAAAGCAAAACAGTTCTAGGATGATGATAGGTATGAAAGAGAGATAACTATCTAATGTAACAATTACGGTCTTCCCCAGAATGAATTGATTGCAACAGTGCCAGGAGTGATATTAAAACAATCATTGAAGTATTTACATTGGATCTAAAACCAGATCTTAGTAAGAAGATAAAGACAACTTACTCTGTTCATGTAAAGATCAATTGAAGGAGAGTCACATAACAATAAAATTCATATATACATATAGGGAATAACTGCAGATCACCTACAAAGCATCATATTTATTATAACACACTAAAAGAAAATGGATCATTTAGATATAAATATTGTCATTCAAGACATTCATTCCCAAGGGTAAATTGGTATTCATGTTTGGAAGAAATAATTAAAAAAAAAAAATTAGTAATCTCAGGTATCTAAGATTTCATAAAATACACCAACCAAATAAAATTATTTACAACATTTATTTCAAAATGCATAACAGAGAAATGTGCAAGATCTTAAAAATATGGATGAATAGAAGAATCCTGACCAAAAGGGGGCAAATGGAGAACAGAATTTAAAATTCTCGTGGACTGTAGACTTTCTGGAGCCATGAAGCATGGGTGGACCCCTGAAACACTTGCCCTGAGATTATTTTTAAACCTTCAATCAAAAAAATCCCCTGACAGCATCTTAAAACCAAACAACAGTTTACCTTAATTAGTGAGAAAGGTCTGCCTTGAGTATTATGCTCTTTTAAGAACTGTCTATTTGAGATCACATTTACAAAAGCAACCAAAAGATTAGATAGAAACCTTAGAGGGTAGTCAGTTTATGTTAATGTGATTAAATAGGAACCTTAGAGGGCAGTGAGTGTAAGTTAATATGGAACAACTGAGAAAATGAGAGTGAGAATGGTCAAAGTCACTAAATTTTATATGTAGAAAGTATTGAATTTGTGTATGTTTTGTGATGAATATTCTCAACAATAACAAAAAAAAATTAGAAGAAACATAAATACAGAATAAGTAGGAAATGGGGCAGATTATATGCACTATATTCATTATCTATGTTGTTGTTGTTATGGGCCGTTGAGTCAGACCCGACTCATAGCGACCCCTCCTTGGGTTTCCGAGGCAGTATCACTACAGAAGTAGATTGCCCCATTTTTCTTCTGAGGGCTGGCTGGTGGGTTTGAACCTACAGCCTTCTGGTTAGCAGTCAAGTGCCTTAGGCACTACGCTACCAGAGCTCCTTTCATTATCTATAGTAGTTACATAAAACTAATCATTAGAAATATGGTTTACACAGCTCAATCAACGAAAATGTCAAAAAAAAAAAAAAAAAAAGCTTGAAAAAGAAGCATGATAAAATAGTCATAATTTATTTTACTTATCTGGTCCTAAAAATCCAAAGTTACATTAAATATTACCTGGGATTAGGAGATACGAAGAAAATTCTAAAATCCTAATTCTTTCATTATAAATAGATGGAGGGCAAATGATACCCATTAATTTGAGATCCTGCAAATTATCTACAAAAATAAATACTAACAATGTTTTAAAATAATCTATTATACTATTGTTGTTGTTTATTGTTATGTGTCATCGAGTCGGACCCGACTCATAGCGACCCCTCCTTGGGTTTCTGAGGCAGTCTCATTACAGAAGATTGCCCAACATTCCTTCCGAGGAGTGGCTGGTGGGTTCGAACCGCCAGCCTTCTGGTTAGCAGTCAAGTGCCTTAGGCACTATGCTACCAGAGGGAGTAATAAAAGATGTATTTATTTGCAAAAGACTGGAGATTAAAACCTATAAAATATGTTTCATATAGAAACTGAAAGAAAACATGGATGAAAAGTGACTAAAAAAGAAAGGATAAAATAAATTGGCAGTAGACACAGGCCTTCGAGAGAACAGTCATGGGGGGAGGAAGGGCTGCTTATACACAGGGAGACAGCTCAGGGGGCAGGAGAGTATGGAGAGATGGACACTGGGAAGTGGTACTATGGGGAGGAAGTTGGAGGGGAGCTGTTGCATTGTGGTAAACTGTGGTCAATGACAAGAGACAAAGTATATGTGAACTGCTGTATCAAGAGTGAATTTGCTCTGTATATCTTCACCCAAATCACAATAAAAAAATTAAAAAAAAAAATTGGCAGGAATGAAGTCAAATATTTCAGTTATGATAATAGACTTCAAAAGTTTAAACTCATCTTTTCACAGCAGGGTCACCAATTAAGTAAAGAAGTAAACAAATCATAAATTCAAGTATGTGATACTCACCACAGACAGATAAGATTCAAAATAATGAAGAATTAAAAGTGTTGGTAAATACTTTTACATTATAAAAGTATATTATTATAAGGGAAATAGAAAACAAAGGTGATACCATAAATTGCAGACCCAATGGAATTCAAGACCAAAATAAATAAATGAATAAATAACTAGAGAGCCATTTGATTTTGCTCTAAAATTTGAGCCTTAATAAATATGTCAAGTCATGAATTTTTTGTTCATATCATGCAATATCAATACATATGATACAAAAATTGTTAGAAGCAAAAAAAAATGATGAATTGGTTATTGTTATAGGAAAATTTAGCACTCTTATTTCCATCCTTGGTATATTAAATCTAAACAGGATCATATAAGATTTGGACAAAATAATCAACAAAGCTAAATTATTAAATATGCCAACTTATCCTCTACTCTGATCAACTTTCTTTAAAGTGTCCCTAGAACATTTATAATTTATATTTTTATATATATCATGTAAAAACATTAAAAATATTCCAAAACGTGATTTCTGCATTTTATAGTTTGTGATAATCATACCATAAAACTAGAAAAAAATAACAAAAGAAAGTAAATGAAAGAGAAACTCTACAACTCAGACTATGAAAATGAAAGTAAATCATGAATTAATGAGACAATAGAAATTGCTGAAATTTAATCCTCTAATCCTGTTGTTGTTAGATGCCTTTAAATCGATTTTCAACTCATACTGACCCCATGTAACAGAGTACAACTGCTCCCTAGGGTTTTCTAGGTTGGAATCTTTAAGGAAGCAAATAACCATGTCTTTTCCTCTATGGAGCCAGAGTGCTTTACCATGTGCATTACCAGGATACTAGCAAGTGTTTTCTCCTTATTTACAAAAAAGACAAATGAGGCTCAGAAAAGTGATAACCTGTGCAAAGTCACACAGTCTCAAAGTGGAAGAACCAGGACTTCAACCTGAATCTTCTGTTTCTTATTCTTAAGCAGTTTTCAAGATACCTCATTGTCTCTCTATAGAATAGATTATGATTATAACCGGAAACCATTTAATTAGCTAATTCATTGATTCTACCATACATTTTTCATATTTAAGATTTCAGAAAATAGGATAAGTCTTAAAATAATTTCTTAAAGAACATGATGCATTCTCATTGCCTTAGAAGAGGCAAGTTAATATGAATAGAAAATATCTACCAATTAAATTTTCTTCCCAATTGAATTATTAACTTTTGTAAAATTATGTGCTTGTGTAGTTAGATTTTAATTTAAATCTTAATCTCTTATTTGTATATAAAATATCTTCACAAAGCACTGCAACACACAAAAAATTTCTGTACATTCAATAGAGAGTCATTAGCAAAGCAATGCAATTAAAGACAGTAGAAACGTCCAGATTTCTTGGAGTAGGTGATAGAGTTTTATAGCTAAGAGAGAGAAAGAAATATGACTGATTCTTCAAAAGAGGAATCATGCAGGTATTAACACAAATCAGTTACAAACTGACTTTTAAGACAAATTGCATATCTTGAATAAAATTATCATTCATTTACAATTACACTTTTTGAAAACTGAAATGCCCACAAAATTGTTATTCTTACCAGGACTTGAAATTGTAAAGTACTTAACAGATCAAAGATTATGAAAAAAGCTATTTAAAAAAAAAACCTGTGAGTCATAGTAATATACGTTTGAAAATCACACACAAAAAAAAGAAAAAATTCAGAAAGACAGTCTGTAAAGAAGATTTAGATTAAAAGTATATTTTCTTCCTGATGATAAGATGGATAAATATTTTCTATTTTTAATTTCTACCATTAGTCTGTTAGTTTGTCAAACCATGGTGGCTTGCTTGTTGCTATGATGCTGGAAGCTATGCAAATGGTATTTGAAATGCCAGCAGGATCACCTATGGTGGACAAGTTTCAGAGGAGCTTCCAGACTAAGACAAATTAGTAAGGAGGACATGGCAATCTACTTCTGAAAAAACTGGCCTGCAAAAACAGGATTAATAGGAGTGGAATGCTGATATAGTGCCACATGAGGAGCTCCTCACTTTGGAAGTCACTCAAAATATAACTAAGGAAGAGCTGCTTTCTCAAAGTACAATCAACTTTAATGATGTAGATAGAATATGGCTTTCAGGACTTAGTTTTGCTGATGTGGCCCATGTCAAAATGAGAAGAGACAGCTGCAACCATCCATTAATAATTCAAGGTAGACTGTATGGAATATGAATTTAGGAAAATAAGAAGTCATCAAAAATGAAATTGAATGCATAAAGATTGATATCTTAGGCATTAAAAAACCCACTGCTGTCGAGTTGTATCTGACTCATGTCAACCTCTTCTTGGATTTCACTACAGAAGTAGATTGTCCAACCTTCCTTTCAAGGAGTGGCTGGTGGGTTTGAACTGCCAGCCTTCTGGTTAGCAGTCATATGCCTTAGGCACTAGGCTACCAGAGCTCCTTACTAGGCATTAGTGAACTGAAAGGGACTGGTGCTGAATGTTTTGAATTGAATGAATATATAGTCAACTGTGTCAAGAATGACAAATTGAAGAGGAATGACATTGTGTTCATCTTCAAATAAAACATTTCAAGATCTATCCTGAAGTACAATGCTGTCAATGATAGGATAATATCTATAGGTGTACAGCAAATATGACTTAATGTACAAAATCATTTCAGGAAAAAAAAAATTAAGACCTTGGGACACAGACCAAAAGATGAAAAGAATATAGCATATGACATTCTAGGAAGGTGAGTCTTGAGAAAAACAGAACCCAACTGATGTCTTCCAGAACTCAAGAAAAAATTCTATACTCACAACTAAATGGGAGCTCTGGTGGTGTAGTGCATAAGGCATTTGACTGCTAATCAGAAGCCTGGCAGTTCAAACCCACCAGCCACTCCTGGGAAGGAAGGTTGGGCAATCTACTTCTGTAGAGATACCATGCCTCGGAAACCCAAGGAGGGGTCACTATGAGTCAAGATTGTCTCAAAGGCAATGAGGGTTTTTCTTTATTTTTTTGCTGTTGTTTTTACTAATACCAAAGATGAAGAAATGGAAGACTTTTTATCAGTCTCTGAAGTCTGAAATTGATCAAACATGCAGACAAGATACATTGATAATGACTAGTGATTGAACTGCAAAACTTGGAAACAAAGGAAAAGGATTGGTAGGTGGAAAATAAGGCCTTGGAAATAGAAATGAAGCTGGAGATCCTATGATAGAATTTTGCAAGAACAATGACTTATTCATTGTAAAAAATTTTTTTTCAACAATATAAAAGGTGACTATACACGGGGACCTCACCAGATGGAACACAGAGAAATCAAATTGACAATATTTGTGGAACGAGGTGATGGAGAAGCTCATCAGTTAGAATAAGGCCAGGGACCAAGTGTAGAATGGATCATCAGTTGTTAATATGTACATTTGAATTGAAGGTGAAGAAAGTTAAAACAAGTCCACAAGTACCAAAGTACAATCTTGAGTATATCCCACTGAATTAAGAAGCTATCTCAAAAATATATTTAACACATTGAACATTAATGATTCAAGACCAGATGAGTTTTGGGAAGACAACAAAGGCATCATACAAGAAGAAAGCAAAAGGTCATTAAAGATAAGAAGGAAAGAATAGACAAAAATTGATGTCAAAAGAGACTCTGAAACTTGCTCTTGACCATAGAGGGGGTTAAGGCAAATGGGAGCAAAGGTGAAGTAAAAGAGCTGAACAGAAAATTTCAAATGGTGACTTGAGAAGACAAAATAAATAAGCAAAAATCTGGAGTTGGAAAACCAAAAGGAAAGAACACAGTCAGCACCTCTCAGCTGAAAGAACTGAAGAAAAAATTCAAGCCTCTAGTTGCTATAAAGGAGCTCTGGTAGCATAGTGCCTAAGGCACTTGACTGCTGACCAGAAGGCTGGCGGTTAAAACCCACCAGCCACTCCTCGGAAGGAAGATGGGGCAATGTACTTCCGTAGTGGTACTGCCTTGTAAACCCAAGGAGGGGTTGCTATAAGTCAGGTCTGACTCGACGGCACATAACAACAACAACGAGAGTTGCTATAATGAAGTACTCTATGGGCAAAATATTAAATGATGCACGACATCAATATTAGATGGAAGAAATACTGTAACAAAAAAAATGGTCTACATTCAAACATTTCAGGAGATATCATATGATCAAGAAGCCATGGTATTGAGAGAAGTCCAAGTTGCACTGAAGATATTGGCAAAAAGCAAGGCTTCGGGAACTGATGGAATAAAGATTGAAATGTTTCACCAAACAAATGAAGCACTGGAAGTGCTCATTCATCTATGCCAAGAAATTTGGAAGAGGGCTATCTGGCCAATTGACTGGAAAAGATTCATTATTTGTGCCCATTCCAAAGTTGATCCAACAAAATGTGGAAACAATTGAACAATAACATTAATATCACACTCAAGTAAATTTTGCTGAAGATAATTAAAAAATGGTTGCAACAGTACAGGGGCAGGGAACATCTAGAAATCCAAACTGGATTCAGAAGAGGTCATAAGAGAAGGGATGTTGTTGTTGGTAAGCTCCAACTCAACGACCCTATGTACAAGAGAATGAAATACTGCCTGGTCTTGCCCCATCCTCACAATCCCTGCTATACCTGAGCCATTGTTGCAGCCACTGTGTCAAATCATCTCAGTCAGGATCTTCCCCTTTTTGGCTGACCAACCACTCTACCAAGGATGATATCCTTATCCTTCTCCAGGGAATGGTCCCTTCTAACAACATGACCAAAGTAGGGGAGATGAAGTCTGGCCATTCTCGCTTCCAAACAGCATTTTGGCTGCATTTTTTTCCAGGACAGATTTGTTCGTTCTCTGGCAATCCATTGTAGTTTCAGTAGTCTTTGCCAAGACCACAACTCAAAAGCATCAATTCTTCTTGTGTCTTCCTTATTCATTGTCCAGCTTTCACATGCGTAAGCAGTGATTGAAAGTACCATGGCTTGGATTAGGCATACCTTGGTCTTCAAAGTGACATCTTTGCTCTTCAGCACTTTAAAGAGGTCTTTTGCAGCAGATTTGCCCAGTGGATTATGATATCTGGTTTCTTGACTGCTTTTCCATTAGTGTTGGTTGTGGATCCAAGTGATATGAAATCTTTGACAATTTCAATCTTTTCTCTATTTATTGTGATGCTGCTTTTTGGTCCAGTGGTGAGGATTTTTGTTTTCTTTATGTTGAAGTGTAATCCACACTACAGACTGTAGTCTTTGATCTTCATCAGTAAGTGCTTCAAGTTATCTTCACTTTCAGCAAGCAAGGTTGTGTTGTCTGCATATTGCAGGTTATTAATGAGCCTTCATCCGATTCTGATGCCACATCCTTCTCCATATAGTCCAGCTTCTTGCATTATTTTCTCAGCATACAAATTGAGTATGTATGGTGAAAGGATACAACCCTGACACAACTCTTCCTGATTTAAAACCATTCAGTATCCCCTTGTTCTGTTTGAATAGCTTCCTGTTCTATGTACAGGTTCCTCATGAGCGTAATTAAGTGTTAAAGAATCCCCATTCTTCTCAATGTTATCCACAATTTGTTATGATCCACATGGTCAAATGCTTTTGCATAGTCAATAAAACACAAATAAACATCTTTCTGGTATTCTTTGCTTTCAGCGAAGATCCATCTGACATCAGCAATGATATCCCTCATTCCACATGCTATTCAGAACCCTGCTTGCATTTCTGGAAGTTACTTGTCTATATACTGCTACAACCATTTTTAATTACCTCCAACAAAATTTTACTTGCATGTAATATTAATGATATTGTTCAATAATTTCCATATTCTGTTGGCTCAGTTTTCTTTGGCATGGGTACAAATATGAATCTCTTCCAGTCAGTTGGCCAGCATAGTACCATGCCTCCAGCATGGAATCCATTTGTTGAAACATTACAATGGGTATTCTACCATATGATCTTTGGCATCATTTCTATCACCATGGCCATGTTTTCCAACCACCAGTGATTTTTCTTTGTTTCCAACTTTCACATTCCAATCAGCAGTAATAATCAACACATCTTGATTGCAAGTTTGCTCAATGTCAGATACAGATACAGACATTGGTAAAAATCTTCTTTGGCTTTAGTGGTTGGTGTGTAAATTTGAATAATAGTAGTATTAACTGGTCTTCCTTGTACATGTATGGATATTTTCCTACCACGACAGTTCTGTATTTCATGATCGATCTTGAAATATTCTTTGTGACGATGAATGTGATGCCATTCCTCTTCAATTTCTCATTTCCAGCATAGTAGATTATATGATTGTCTGATTAAAAATGACCAAAACCAGTCCATTTCAGCTCACTGATACCTAGGATATCAATCTTTATATGTTCATTTAAATTTTGATAATTTTGACCATTTAGCATGGAAAGGTTTGCACAGTTTAGCCGGTAATTTGGCCTCATATGCCTAAAGGTAGGACCCTCATTATGATCTTATTTTTATATTTCTTATAGGAGTGGACTATAGCATTAGAGCATGAAGTATAGTATCATGATGGGAAATTATGTTTTTTATTTATAAAATATGTTTGGGGAGGGAAAATTGCTAGTTAGGTAAGAGATAAGGATTCACACACACACACACACACACACACACACACACATATATATATAGATGTATATGTGTGTGTAGGGAGCTCTGGTAGCATAGTGGCTAAGACACTTGCCTGCTAACCAGACGGCTGG
>NW_006922004.1:617108-658164 GCF_000298275.1 Orycteropus afer afer | reverse complement strand
TATATATATATATATATATATGTATTTGAGTACATAAATACATCCATATTTATCATTTAGTATTTCACAGAGACATTTCCTGGGGCCCTCTTTTGCTCCCTTGTCATTCAAGCTAGCAATATCACATTCCCTATGGTGACAAAAATCTCAATCTCTAAGCAGTGCTTTATTTTTTCACACACCATCCAAAAAGCCTTCATTCTACCCAGCTATTCAAAATGTTTACTATGAAACATTACTAAAAACATCTACATGAATGTAAACAAAATATGCTCAAACCTGTGCAAAGGAATAGTGTTGTGTTGTTGTTATATGCCGTCAAGTCAGACATGACTCATAGCGACCCCTCCTTGGGTTTCCGAGGTGGTATCACTACGGAAGTAGATTTCCCAACCTTCCTTCCAAGGAGTGTCTGGTGGGTTTGAACCACCAGCCTCCTGGTTAGAAGTCAAGTGCCTTAGGCACTGCTCTATCAAAGCTCCAGTCATTATTAAATTTCATAATGGATACAAGCAACTTGGAGATCTTACTATAATACATATTCTGATAAAGTAAATCTTGGGTAAGTTCTGAGATTCTGTATTTCTAATGTGTTCCCAAATGATGGTGATGCTACTGACTCAAGAATCACACTTTGAATAGCAAGGATACACAGTGGTTAGGATGATTGTTTTGTTACCTATCTCACCTGTGTCAAAGTCCCAACATTTATTGATTGTGTGATCTTCCACAAGTTATTTCCCTGAATTCTAATTTCTTCATGGGTAAAATGAGAACAAAAACAAACAGAAAATACAAACTAGTTGCCATTGAGTTGATTCTGACTCATGGTGATCCCAAATGTGCAGAGTAAAACTGATCCATAGGGTGTTCAAGTCCACGACCTTTCTGAATATCACCAAGATTTTCTTCCAGGGCATCTCTGAGTAAGTTGAACCATGAACCTTTCTATTAGTAGTTGAGTGCATAATTGTTTGTGCCATCCAATCTACCATATATTTTAAAAACTATTATAGCACTAACGGGAAATTTAAGTGAAATCCTTAGAAGTATGTCTAACACATAAGCCCTTGATAAAAGTCAGCTATTTGTAGTGCATTGAATTACTTGGTATTGCTTTTCTATCCAGACATTGTGAATCCCACCAGATTTCTGGGTGGGACCATGCAAATAAGATGTGTGGAATTCTGATGTGGGAATTAGTTTTGTTATGCTGCTGGGATTAAAATGAGCCTTCCTAGAAGCAGAAATGGGGATCTCAGTGCCATTAAGAAAGAAGAGCTAGAAGTGAAGTGGACTGTGTCCTTGGACCCAAGATCTCTGTGCTGGACCTCCTTGTGAGAGACATTCGGCAGAGACACCTGGCAGAGGGACGGCAGCAGTGGAATCAAGAAGCATGAGACTGAACAGTGGGTTTTCTAACTAATGGAGTGAGGAAGCTGAGTGCCTTTGGTCAGGAGGCTCAGTGACAGAGTGGGGTGCACCTAGGTTTATCTATTGGCAGAGCTAAAAGAGCTTTTTAATACTTGCCCAAGCAAGGCAGAAGCCAAGGGCCAGAGGGCATAGCAGAGGGAAGACTGTCCTGATCAAAGAATTATACCCTGAGAGCATCCCTGAATCTGAATTGTAGTCTCTTACTTCCCTAATAAACCCCATATTTGTGAGTATTGCCTGTGAGTTCCATGTGGCCTTTCTAATGAATCACTGAACCCAGTAGAGGAACACTAGGTGCTGTGGGAGGGATGGTTGGTATCAGAGTTGGTAAAAAGTTTGGAGGGTGACATATATCTGGCCTCATAGGAATAAGCCTTGGGCTGTTGATGGTGACTCTGTTTCCCCCTTGTGAGGTTGGAGGAGGTCAGAAGATTCCACTTCTCTTCCTTTTTCATGCTAATTATTTGGCTAAGCACAGAGTTGGTTTTGATGTGTCTCTGCAGTACAGTACAGTTATATAACTATGTAGCCACTATAGTTAGCCCTCAACCTACAGGTGAAGCAATATCATCCTTGAAATCAAATCTCTCATCCCATATGTTACTGTCTAGCTGATTTTCACTGACAAAGCAAAGACATATTATATCCTAACTGGCAAGAATGCAATTAATTGAGAATTTAAAAATGTGTATAATCAAGAATCTACCTATTTGTAACTAAGCCATTCTTCAATGGCTACATTCTGTGTGCCAAGACTGTTTACTAAGTCAATCTCTACACAGCAGGGCAATTGTCACTGGGCTAATTTCTGTCACTTTTTGACACTAGCTATCCATCAGGCACCACAGCAATTAAATGCCCAGCATTTCATTTGGTAAAATAGGAAAAGTAATCACAATAGCTGAAGTTGTGTCACAGAAAAATGTCTCTTGCTTTAAGAAATAAATATAATGCCTTTGCCTCTGCATTTATCCATCAGCAGGGGACCATTATTCGGTGACAACATTCTGTACCAGAAGCATTATCTCTGAATAATTACCTGTTTTACCTCACCGTGGAGTGCTTTACCAGCAGTAGCTCTTTTAATATGCTATATGGCAGGATCCACAGATTGTACCTTATTACTATAAAAAATACCTTCTTCCATCTCTTATAAAAATGAGGGTAAATGCTGGTCACATAGTGAACTGTGCTGTAGTTTAATAGTTCGCAGGCTACTGACTGGGGAGAGTTTCCCTTCTCTTCTGAACCACTTATCAACAAAGGGAATCTGTGGGTATTTCCAGCTGACTGCAGCCACAAGACTGACTCCAACCAGAATTTGAAGAGAGGAAATCCTTGATGTTAAGCTCTCTTGCTCCTGATTTTCAATAAAGTTATTGATTTCAGAGGGATAAAAAGCAGAGAGTCTGAGAATGCTGTATGGGAATGAACAAAGGGAAAACACAAATTCTCACTGAATCTTTTCGCCTTTTATTCAACCACTCCTTTGCTTTTGGCCCCAATCCAGGGCCAACGCCAGGTAAACGCACAATTCCCAGCGCTCAGCCACCCCCACCTACGGACACTTAATTTCCTTTCGGAGTTACAGACTATTTTCAAATGCTCTCAGAAGATTTAAGGGCTAAGAGTAAAGAAAATAGGAAAGAATTTGTAGTTATTGGAGCACAGAATATAAATGTCTATCTAGAGTGGCTAAGACACTTGCCTGCTAACCAGACGGCTGGCGGTTCAAACCCACCAGCCACTCCTCGGAAGGAAGGTTGGGCAATCCTAATTCCGTAGTGATACTGCCTCGGAAACCCAAGGAGGGGTCGCTATGAGTCGGGGCCGACTCGACGGCACATAACAACAACAACAACATCTAGAGTAGAGTGGCTAATGGGAGATGCAATTCAGGAAGAGAGATGTTTGCTTTTTCTAAAGCAAATTTGACAACAGGAACAAGAAGAAGAAAGCAGCAGACACATGCTGTTCCAAATGAAATCATCAAGACATCCTTGCTAAATAAAAAACATGTAAATACCATTTACCTGATAGAAGCAGCAGATCCAAAAAAAACAAACTCAAAGCCATCAAATCTGTTCTTATAGTGACCCCCATTGAGTTTCCAAGGCTGTAAATCGTTACAGAAGTAGATTGCCCCCATCTTCCTTCTGTAGAACAGCTAGCTGGTGAGTTTGAACTGCTGCCAAATGCCTTATCCACTATGCCACCAGAGCTTCTTGAAGCAGCAGATGTTGTTATGTGCCGTTGAGTCGGACCCGACTCATAATGATCCCTCCTTGGGTTTCCGAGGCAGTATCACTATGAACGTAGATCGCCCAATCTTCCTTCTGAGGAATGGCTGGTGGGTTTGAACCGCCAGCCTTCTGGTTAGCAGTCAAATGCCTTAAGCACTATGCTACCAGAGTTCCTGACTGGACCAGTTTCCTTCTCAGTCTCCAAGGTAACATCTGTGCATTGCTAGGCACTGTGTTCAGGGTCACCATTTAAATCACTATTCTGACTGAATTGAAGGGAATGTATATATTTCTATTTTAAATAGTTTGCAGGGGCAGGTTTCATCTGTCTAATGTAATTGTTAAGAAAGATGCTGCATTCTGCTTCTGTAGAGATTTTCAACCTTGGAAAACATGTGGGACAGTTCTGCTTTCTCCTGTAGGGTCACTATAAGTCAAAATCATAGCAATTTTTTTTCTTTTCTTTTGTATTTTATGCAATGGAGCATTTTAAAATGAGATTTTAAACTGGTCCAGAAGTATAGTGTATACTCAAAAATATATTTTATTCCTTTGAAATGCTCTATAGTCAGACTGTTCACTAGATGACCCTCACTCAAGGCAAAGGTAAAGATCATAGGTTAACTGTCCATTTTTAAAGTATGCATTTCCCTTTAAATCCGTGCTATGTAAAGGTTAAATGTGATTGGCAGAGATTTCCTCATATCTTTGGAACCACAATGACTCACAGGTTAACCCATTACCAATTCTTGGATGGAAGTCAATAGGAGACCTGGGTTTTATTTTAGAAGATCATCATTATAGGAGTCGATATGGGAACAATACCCAAAGGATTAACTATATATGCTTTTTATAAAAACAATGGCATAATATTGCTCTAGGAGCTCCGGTAGCATAGTGCCTAAGGCACTTGACTGCTAACCAGAGGGCTGGCGGTTCAGACCCACCAGCCACTCCTCAGAAGGAAGGTTTGGGCAATCTACTTCCATAGTGATACTGCCTCGGCAATCCAAGGATGGGTCACTATGAGTCGGGGCCAACTCAACGGCACATAACGACAACAACAATATTGCTCTATGTGGAATAAAAAATAAAAAGACTGCATTAGGTAGAAAGAAAAAAAAAATTTCAATGTATTGAAAATTTATTTCATTTCACAGACTTTCTTTTAGTTTAAAGAAAATTATAGATAGTTATTATCTTTGAATAATTTAAAAGTTAATCTCTGAGCTTTTTTTTTTTAACAGATTACTGACCATATACACACTAGTAGATCTCTCTGTCACAGAATCAAGCTAAATTAATTAACCATAGATTGCCTTATTGTATTAATTTTGCAGTTTTCTTGAAATTTGGGGTGAATTACTTTTAATAGGAAAGATGAAAACATACAGTTTAAATGGAGAATGACATCAATCTTTATAATGTTAACAAGTGTTCAGTGATTTTTTTAAGATTACATATTATTAGTGAATTAAAATTGTGTTCATCTGTCTTCAAAATGTAACTCAATCTACTTTCAATTAGAGAAAAGAAGCATAAATAATGGAGAATTTTCATATTGTTTCTAATTGACTTCCTAATTAAATCACAAGTACAAGAAAACACATACACACACACCAACCTTATTCCAGATTAAATTTTAATAGGACAGAGGCACTGTGTTGTTGTTATTTTCTATTGAGTCAGACCCGACTCATAGAGACCCCTCACTGGGTTTCCGAGGCAGTATCACTACAGAAGTAGATTGCCCAACCTTCCTTCTGAGGAGTGGCACTGTAGTAACTGTAAAAAACATATCTTACTCCTGGATATATAAAAATGGTCTCTAAATAAATAAGAATCCATGCTAGGACCAGTTTTTCAATTACCTGTAAATGACCATTTATTCAAAAGCAGAGCCCTTGATTAATCTGTATATTCATTAGTCTTTAATTTCATAGTCCATCATTGTTGCTAAATCTGTGCCAACCATATGCTAGATTTCAGATTCTAAAAATACAAAGAAATCACTGCTCTTGGAATCAACAATAAGAGGGACCAGAGGAAACAATTAATTATAGTAATATATTTATAACCAAAAAATAAAAGCATCACAAGTTAAGTTGTACCATGGAAAGGACAGTGATTATTTCTCTCTGGAAGCCTCAGGACACGTGAGGTTTGACAAGGTGCCAAAGGATAGTTCAGGCAGAGAGAGGAGCACACATAAGAATCTAGACTAGAGTAGCATTGAAGAAAATAGAAATATCAGAAATTATTTAAAGATAGCAGAGAGAGAGATTGCTATTAGGTGTTTAGGGATAATCATGAAACCCCCATTATGACTTTATCAAATTAGCACAATGTCCAGCACATAGTAAGCACTCACTAAATGTTGAATACCACTGTTCATTAAATCTTCAATCATTTATTAGAGGCATTTCATAAGAACAAATGTTTTCTCATATAGATAGATTTTTGCATAAGTGTAAAGGTTAATTTAATTAACATTTAAGCTTCTAGTTACCCAGACACTGTTCAGGTAAAGAAAACACAAGAAGTAGGAAACACAACCTCCATTTTCCAAAGCCTTGCTTATTTGTGCACCATTGTCTTAAATGCATTAAAATTTCCTCTCATTTCTTCTTCTTCTTCTTTTTTTTTTTTTTAATTAATTTTCTTCTCTGGGTCTAACTATCTTGACCCTTGATCTGAGGGTACACATCTCCCTATTCTATGCTGCCTCTGGTTCATTTTCCTGTCTGATTCAGGATTTGAGGACAATCTACCAGATGTTTCTACTTCCTTCTTTCAATGATTCCCTCAAACTTTAGTTTGTCATTGCCAACATCTTATTCTCTTTTAACTAAGATAAAGGTCTGTCGTTTCCCAAGAGGAGTCTTAGAGAAGAGAAAGAAAAAAATGCAAAAGCTTTCTTTTTGGTATTATCTTCATCTTAATATATTAAAGCTCTGAAAATCTCTGGTCTCCAAAGTCTTGTGAGGAGATGTCCAAGAGCATTTCAAAAGGTGAAGTAAAAACTCTAGAGGGTGGGAATACTTTTCAATGAGCATGCAAAACTCATTTTAGGTTTAGCATCAATCTGAGGTGGATCAGCTTCCTTATCCTTTTTTAAGTGAGAAAAAAGAGTTAGGAGGGCTCTCTCTCTCTGAATTTCTATCACCATTTATTTAGATTTTAATGTATTGTGAGACTAAGGTTAAGGTCATTAATACACTTTGCAAGAAAAACTTGATGTCTGCAGGGGGTGCAGGTGAGAAATGACATTTTGCATGACAAATGAACATTAATGGCAATACTGACACCCCAGGGTATATACTTTGAGATTAAAAAAGGAAAAGTATTTGGAAACTGATAATGTGACAAATATTTCTAATTCCAAACATACCCAGGGAATGGAAGGATGCCTAAACTAGAGGCACCCACATGCGTAAAACTAATAGCTAAACAGATACCTTCTTGAATAGTTGAGAAAAATGTTCATGATGTCAACATGGTGAAACAGAAAGCTGCCAAGCTATGAAGGCATCAACAGTTCTTTGGAGAAGCAAAATGAACAGTTACAGATGGGCTGGGAATTTATAGTGATATAAAGAAGGTTTGAAGCCACAGCAACTATTCCACTTTTGCAACTGAGGAGTTGATTATTATCATTAATTTTTGAGAGAAAAGTATGAAAAGTCTGTGATAGTCAGCACATAGACACTCATGGTTTTCCACTTTGTCATAGGTGTAGCCCAAAGTGAGGTTTTTCAGTATAAGGCAAAAAAGAGACAATCACATTTAGTTTTTGTCCTACTCCCCGCAGAAGACATAAAACTTCTGTTGTTAGCTGCCCTAGAGTCCTCCCAGGCTCATGGCCACTTCATGTATAATTGCACTGTCCCCACGATTGTTGTGAATCAGTCCATTGTAATCCAGAGGGTTTTCACAGGTTAATTTTTAGAGGAAGATTTCCAGGTCTTTCTTCCTAATCCAATCTTGATCTGAAACCAGATTAGCCTCACAAAAATATGCAATCCACCACATCAGTGGTAGTGGCTGTGCATGGGCTATGTTGGCTAGAAATTGAACCTGGGTCTCCTGTATGGAAAGCAAGACTATCACTGAATCACCACTGACTCTTGAATGTTAATGGTCAGTTGTCAGATTTCTCCATTTGAGGGAGAGGGGATGTTGAGGTTGCTGATAAGCAGGAAGGGGATGTTTGCTTGTCACTGGGAAGGACTCTAACAATATGTCATGTATTCTTTAAAATTTTCAAAAATAAGAAATTTTAACTGAATTGAATAAGACCACTAGCTCTTTCAACTCCCACTTCCATTCAGTCAGTTTCTCTCATGCTAGGTGGCACTGGAATGGCTCCTGGCACTCCCAGGATTTAGCAAGGAAAATTTAATCAAGATACATTTACTTTGGGATTCCTGAGATATAGTCCCTTCCAGAGGGTCAATGAAAAAGGGGAAGACCCTCAACAATATGGATTTACACAGTGGATGCAACGATGGGCTCAAGCAAAGCAAGGATTTTGAGGATAACACAGGACTGACAGCGTTTAGTTCTATTGTTCATAGAGTCACTATTGGTCAGAGCTGACCCGATGGCACCTGGTAACAACAATAACAATCTCTTCCATATATAGTTAATATATGCCGTCTCTTCAGGTGTAGGAATAAGTTCTAAGAATATTTCCATAGGCTTTTGGGGTCATTACAGTGTAGGGCCAGAGATTGAGTGATAATTGAATGCATTCTATCATATATGCTGTATTTGGGAAATTGAGAAGAAACAAGGTTTGAAATATGCACATCATTAACAACAGATGTATAAAATTGTAGTTACATCATATTCCGAATTTTATAATGGTTTTGGTATTTACTTAAAAATGTAATTTGCACTGACTTCTTTTTCCATACTAAATAAATGTTTACTTTCTTAATTAATTTTGTACTTGTAATATTGAATTCATTTTATTAAAGAGGTTTTCCAAAATTTAAGCCTGTTCAATGTTGATTTATGTATTTACTCTTGATAATGATGTTCACCCAGGATTACAATGTAGAATTAAAACATGGAAAAACATGTGGGTCATGATATAAAAATCTTGTAATTTTGGTTTTTGGCCATTTAAATAGAATAATAGATTAAATGATCAAATGTTGATGTATATTATGCTTTTTCTATACACTTTAGTAGAGTATGCAGCCATTAAAAATAATATGTCCAAACTATGTTAAACATGGAATATATTATATGATCTCACATAAGTGCAAAAAGTAGGATTTAAAATTGTGCTTAAAAACTAATTGCTATTATTTTAAGGGAGCTCTGGTAGCATAGAGGCTAAGACACTTGCCTGCTAACCAGACGGCTGGCAGTTCAAACCCACCAGCCACTCCTTGAAAGGAAGGTTGGGCAATCCTACTTCCGTAGTGATACTGCCTCGGAAACCCAAGGAGGGGTCGCTATGAGTCGGGGCCGACTCAACGGCACATAACAACAACAACAACAATTATTTTAAAATAACACAAAGGAGGTGGTTAACAAGAACATTATACTTTGATTAATTTCTATATTTTTGTTCCTGTAGTGGAAATAGTAGCAGTAAAAAGAAATATTATCCTTTTTCAAATTGCTTGTAAAAAGCTTTTAAACATGCACATGAATATATAATCCACTCTGAAACAGTTTCTGTGATGTATATGTTGGTGACTATTTCAGAGAATATTTTCAAAGATCACTGTATTAATCTCCTATCTATACCTGCTATAGGAGTTTCCAGTAACAAATCACGATAACTCTAGTGGCTTAAAATAGCACAAATTTATTATCTTATATTTCTGGAGATCATTAATATAAAATGAGTTCCATCAGGGTAAAATCAAGATGTCAGTAGGACTAAATTCCTTCTGGAGGCTCTAGCAGAGAACCTGTGTCTTTACCTTCTCCAACTTCTAGAGGCTGTCTGTGTTCCTCCACTCATAGCTCCCTTCCTCCATCTTCAAAGTCAACAATACCAGGTTGAATCCTTCTCCAGAGAATCACTCTGGTATTGTTTCCTGTCTCCTGTTTCCACTTATAAAGACCCTGTGATTACACTGAGTCCATTCAGATAACCCAGGATAATATCTTCATTGCTATGTCAGCTGATTAGGAAATTTAATTTCATCTGCAACCTTAATTCCCCTTTGTCGCATATCTTAACATATTCCAAATTCCAGGCATTCGGACATGGACATATTTGGAAGACCATTCTTCTGCCTACCACAATCATTAATCAATTGCTTTTTTTTTTTTTTTTTGTGCCATTCTTTAGCTATAAATCTATACACAAGTAATATATAAGGCTTACTACACCAAGAAGATAAACATTCTCAATACCAATACTAACCTGAATGTAGCGATAGCCAGTAAAAATTGTTTTGTCTGCTCAGAAGGGCTATTACCATCTCACTACCCAGCCTTGACCAATGGTGGGTCAATTGCAGCACCCAATCTTTGGGCATAATTATTAGTTCAAAATTGACCAGTTGGCCCAAGCAAAGACAACCACACAATTTTCACCTGGTATTATTATTATAATGATTTTTCTCCCTGCAGCTGCTAAGGATGATTCACTTTTCTTCCTAGTCAGAACATGGTGAAAATGTACCTTCCAAAGCAAAACCCAACTCACTGCCGTTGAGTTGGATTTGACTCATAGAGACCCTTCTTTGGATTTCATTACAGTATCATTACAGAGTAGATTGCCCAGTCTTCCTTCCAAGGAGCGGCTGGTGGGTTTGAACCTCCAGCCTTCTGGTTAGCAGTCAAACGCCTTAGCCACTACACCAGCAGACACTAAAATCCATGTTTCCCGTGTGTGGAGAAAAATCCAACCTGATGATTAAAGCAGAAATATGTGTGCTGGAGGTGGGTATGTGCATGTATGAGTGGCCAAGGTAGAAAGAGTGTGAAAGAAAAAAAGAGAGAGAGAAGGAGAAACAGAGACTGATGTGAGGTTCAATTGTCACCATTCATCCCAAAGCCATTTTTAACCCTTTCACTCTTGGTTATGTGATCACATGGATCTTCTGTTTGTTTCAGGTTTTTAAATTGGGTTGTGCCATATGCATCCATAAGACCCCTAGCCAAAATAGATTTTGAGTAATTTTGTTATATTCTCAGCTTTATAATTAATATCAAAGGAGTAAAAATAATAATTAAAAAAATTAAGAAAGCTAGAGTTCTTTCAGAGCATAGAAACCAAAGAGCAGCAACAACACTGTGTATTGCTTTTATGTGTCATCTGGTAGAGTCTGCCAAACCTTTTTGTTACTGAAAGTCTTTGATCTATGCTAGGCATCAACCAGAGTTTTTTGAAGGCCTCTAATATCTATGACCTACAAAGATCAAATAATAGCAAATATTATTGGTATATATAATTTCACTCAGTTCCCAGAAAAGTTCATAAA
Source organism: Orycteropus afer afer (assembly GCF_000298275.1). NCBI lineage: Eukaryota > Metazoa > Chordata > Mammalia > Tubulidentata > Orycteropodidae > Orycteropus > Orycteropus afer. The sequence goes on along the minus strand of NW_006922004.1, from coordinate 647,030 downwards.
ATAGAAACAAAGCTCTTGTATTCAACCAGAAGCTATAAGTAACATATGTTAAAGAGAGAGGTAAAATGAAATGTGAAGTTAAATAAAATGAATGTAATCCTTCAAAGTAAATATTGGGAGATCTTCCTTATCATCTTATATTGCCAGTGTAGCTAATTTCATTGAGTGAATGAGTATATAATGAACAAATAGTTACCAGCCCAGAAGCTAGATTCTGGATCATTCAAAATATTAATAACCAACAGTTATTGTTGCTTCATGACTTATCTATTGTTTCCTTAGGTTATGTTCTCTGTTACATGGCTTGCAATTTTATTTGACTAATAAAATGCATACATTCCCAAGATTCATAGAGACATTAACAAGCCAAAGTTGAAACAGTAATAATATGTCTGAATGTTGACTGGAAATAAGTTTTTAGAAGGCTAAATCTTAATTCAGAACCATATGGAAATTGGAAACTACCAAATATATTTCTGTATTAAATTTCTATATCTGTTAATAAAAGATATTGTTTTTGCATAATGAGATGGTCTCCTGAAAACAATTTCAAAAGAATTTTCATTAGCAAACAAATTAAATTTCCTTCTGTTCTTTTCCCTATACTCCTGATATTTCTAGAATGCCAGGTTGTACTCTTTTGAACATCTAGTATAAATAAACATGCATTTATTAGGATGGAGACCCCTCATGGATGCAGAGTAAAACCTAAAGCATTATAAAGCAAAGGTCATTTTCTTATGAGAGTAAAACAGGAATAAAATAGTTTTTCCTCTGTTTGAAATTTGCCTTTGCTTCCAATTATCCTAAAAGAAACTTCAATAACAAATTCTCATGGCTTAGAATAAAATGATTTTGCATTTGGGTGGTCTTTTAATTCCAAACTGAATCTTGTGAACAAAATTTGAATAAAAAAAAGGAAAAGAAAGGAAATAGAATCAAGAGTTACACGTAAAACTAAAAATCACAAGGTAATTCTACATTTGATTATAATTTTTGATAATTTAATGATTTATATACTAAACTATAGAGTGTTTTGTTAAAGTACAGCTAGTTAAAATATGTTCCTTAATAATGTTTTGTAGCATCTAAAATTCATTGTTTAATTTTATTCAGTGGTTCTTAATCACCACCATCACTGCCACTTTTTACTGTTATTATGACACTCTTTTAACCAATTGCCATGGAGTTGATCCCTGCACATGACAATCCTGACTCATGGCGATCTCATGTGTCAGAGTAGAACTGTGCTCCTATTCATTTTCAATGATTAATTTTTTGGAAGGTATTTCTTAGGAGGAAATTCTGGGTGGATTTGAACTGCCAGTCTTTTGGTTAGCAGCCAAAGATGTTAACCATTTGACCTCCCAGGAACTCCATAAAACACTTTTATAATCTGATAAAAGAAGCTGTGGTCCCTCTGTTCATAAAAATATAAAAAGTATGTACAATATACTTATGGCTAACCATCAGGGCATCAAATATGCCAAAATCTTTAGACTTCCATAAATTCCAGGCCAAGAATTCCTGCATATAGAATTCCTTGAATCTTCCATTGTAATAACATTATTCTTGTCAAGGATACACATTACAGATTAGTTTTCAGAAAATTAGCTATGAAAGTTCAAAGAAGGTCTCAGGGTACTGAATAACCGAGGACCATGAAAGACATGTTTATAAAGGAAGCATATCCCCAGCATTCATACTCAAATGCTTTCATAATCACATGGGCGTCTATTAAAAAATACAGATTCTTAGTTCCCACCTCAGATATATATAAACTGGAATGGAATAGTTCCCAGAATAAATACACAATATTCTTTCATATTCCTGTGCTTCTTCATGTGATTTCCTGTTTGAGAAAATTATCTTTCCCTTTCTCCAAGAAGTAAACTTCTCACCATTCTCATCTTTTTTTAGCCATCCGCTCAATTCTCCAAGCAGAAGTCACTCTCTCCTCCAGACTCCCAGAGCCCAAGAGTCAGAATACTGGCCACACTGTTCTGTAGTGATTTTTCCCCATTTTATGATGATGTAGTAGAACTGTCTCATAGGGTTCCTAGATACAGTCTTTATGAGACAGGATGTTGTTGTTGCTATATGCCGTCAAGTTGGACCCAACTCATAGCAACCCCTCCTTGGGTTGCCAAGGCAGTATCACTATGGAAGTAGATTGCCCAGACTTCTTATGAGAGAGGATAGCCAGGCCTTTTATTCACAGAGTGTGGAGAAAATGTTCAAACCACTTACTTTTTGGTTAGCAGCAGAGTGCTTATCCATTATGCAACCAGGGCTTCTTTCTATGTGATATCTAACTCACCTTGGATACCCATCACTCAGCCCAGAATCTAGTACAGAGTAGATTTGAAACTCTTTTCTTAACATAAAATTGGTTTGGGAGAGACTCTTTATTTCCACTAAGGGAGTATGATGAGTTGAATAGTGTCTTCTCAAAAGTCTCTACCTGTAACATCAGATTGTGACCTCATTTGGAAACAGAGTCTTTGCAGGTATTATTAGTTAAAGATATAAAGATGAAATCATCCTGGATTTAGGTTGGACCCAAATCAAATAACTGTTGTCTTTGTAAGAGAAAAAAGAGGGAGATTTGGACATAGAGAGTTACAGGAAAGAAGATCAGGTGAAGACTAAAGAAGAGGTTGGAATTATGCCACACACAAATCAAAGAATGCCAGAAGCCAGCAGAAGCTGGAAGAGACAAAGGAGGATTCTTCTCTAGAGCTTCCAGAGGGAGCACAGTTATGCAGACACCTAGATTTTGGGCTTCTAGCCTCCAGACCTGCGAGAGACTATATTTCTGTTGTTTAAGCCACAAAGTTATGACAGCCACAGGACATTAATACCTCAACTGTGGATTACAAAAAGTCTCAGTTCATGAGTGGAGCAGGCACTTTGGAGAAAGAGGTTCTTTAAAGAGATAAGAAAGCATGAAAAGAGTTTCTGGGAGGGCATCTGAGGACAAGCATTTGTCCTGAGTAATCTTTGGACAATCTGCAGTTATTTTACTGCGAAACTCAAATTGGCTAAATACTCCCTAAAAATGTTTGTTGATTCTCAGTCCGTTGTGTCCCATCTATAGAGTCTATAAAAACCCAACCAGTTAAGTAGTTAACTAAGCTGCCAACTAAATCAAGAGTCAGAACAGCTAAAGAGATCCCAGTGAGTTAATACAAATCAAGTGGTTAAATCCTTGATTAAGTATTGAAAAAATTATGGAAAATTGTGCTCAAATTAGACTTAATGAACGGCATCCACAAAATCTTAGTTTTATTAACAAGAAAAAAATTTTTTCTGTGGAAATGCCCTTCTCAAACATAAGATAATGTGTATAGAAAAAAGGCAACACTGAAACATTTAATTAGCTCTTTTGTGATAATAGAAACAAATAATATTGTATTAATAATTCTTATCACAGTTATTCCAGGAAAGAAAAAGTGTTTAAAAAAAAATCTCTCCATATTATTCTTCAATCCAAAACCTATATCCATAGTCAAAAACCCAAAATGTATTTCTGAGACAACCTCTTTCCCATCCTCTTGCTGCTCTCTATTTCAACCCACCTATCTCTCATATAGAACCTAGAATCATTTTCTGCAATTAATTTGTCAGCAATGGAATGTGCCTGAAATAATTGTTTAAGTTCCTCCCTGTCCCCGCCACCATTGATTTCCCACCCGTTCAACAGAACATCAGCAAAAGAGCTCACACAACAGTAATTTTCATCAGCCTTTTCTAAGTTCCTGTTTGCTCTGTGGAGAGTAGGACAAAAATAAAAGATGTGTCCATCCTTCCCCAGAAGCAGGAACAATGTCCATTATGTAACCTTGGAGAGCCATGATTCTTAGCATGATTGAACAGTTATATCACCCAAGGAGCTTTGAACTTCCCCAATGTGCAGGCCATACCACAGACAAAGTGAGTTAGGTGGGATCTGTTGTTATTGTTGTTAGGTGCCATTGTCATAGCAACCCCACATGTAACAGAATGAATCAAAATATTGCCCAGTCCTGTGCCACTCTCACAGTTATTGCTATGATTAAGCAAATTGTTTCAGCCACTGTGTCACTCTATTGCAGTAAGGGTCTTCTTCTTTTTCATGAACCTCTACTTTACCGCACACTATGTCCTTCTCCAGGGACTGTCCTCCAAGGATGGTGAGACTTCATCTCACTTACATTGGACATGTTATCAGAAGGGACTAATCCTTGGAGGTGGAACATAGCCATCAGTATTTTTAAAGTAATTGTTAATACACTGTAATTTTCATCATCTCTCCTTGTGGAAATCTTTAAAGACAAAGCCTATTTGGGTTTGCACTCTTCTGGGAAAATTTCACTTCTTGAATCTGAAATTTTTTATGAACATTTTTTTTCCCCTGCAGCCATCTTCTGTCAGGTCTCATTCAGTTGCTTGTCAGTATGCAGGTCTAGCCAAATATGACCTCTTTGGATAGATTCCCTGACCATCTTATCTGAGGCAGCTCCTAAACTCCACCCCAATCAATTTTATCCTATCACTTTGACTTCCCTCTTGTAACACTTATAACTGACTGAGATTACTTGTCTTTTGGGTTAAATTCTCTACAGACATTTTACTAGAATGTAAGCTCAATGACAGGCCTGACATTAGTTGCCTTGTTTATTTTTCTATCTTGGCATCGAGAATGATTGTAGATGCATAGTAAGATCCATTGTTGGTCAGTTTCTCATACTGTAGAGGCTTCCGTGTTGCTGTAAGGCTTAAGGTTATGCCACCAGTATTTCAAATACCAGCAGAATCACCCGAAGTGGACAGATTCTAGTGGAGCTTCCATGTTAAGACAGACTGGGAAGAAGGACAGAGTGATCCACTTCTAAAAAAAACTGGTCAGTGAAATCTTTATGAAGAGCATGAAACACTGACTGATATTTTACTGGAAAACTTTATGAATAGCTATGAAACATTGTGTAATGTAGTGCTGGAAGATGAGCCCCTCAGGTTGGAAGGCACTCCAAATTTGACTGGGCAAGAAGTGCCTCCTTAAAGTAGAGTCAATCTTAGTGACGTAGATGGAGTAAAGCTTTTGGGACCTTCATTTGCTGATGGGACACAATTCAAAATGGAAAAAAGAAGCTACAAATATCCATTAATAATCCATTAATTAATAATAGAATATATGAAGTATGTTTCTAGGAAAATTGGAAGTTTTCAAAAATAAAAGGAACACAAAATGATCAAAAACCTAGGTATTGTGAGCTGAAATAGACTGGCATTAGCTAGTTTGAGTCAGACAATCATAAAGTCTACTATGTCAGGAATGAAAAATTGAAAAGGAATGACATCACGTTCATTGTCAATAAGAATGTTTCAAAGTCTATCCTGAAGTACAATTCTGGCAATAATAGGATAATATTTTACACCTACAAGGAAGACCAGTTAATACCACTGTTAGTGAAATTTACACACCAACCACTAAAGTCAAAGATGAAGAAATTGAAGATTTTTACCAACTTCTTTAGTCTGAAATTGACAAAACATGCAATCAAGGTGTATTGATTATTACTGCTGATTGGAATGCAAAAGTTGGAAAGAAACAAGAATCATTGGTAGTTGGAAAATATGGCCTTCATGATAGAAATGACAATGAAGACTGCATAATAAAATTTCATAAGACCAATGACTTATTCATTGGGAAAACATTTTTTCAACAATATAAATAGCAGCTAGCCTCACCAGATAGAATACCTAGGAATCAATCAGACTTTATGTGTGAAAAGAGGTGATGGAGAAGCTCAATATCTTCAGTCAAAACAAGGCCAGTCACTGACTGTGGAACAGGCCATCAACTGCTCATATGTCAGTTCAATTGAAGCTGAAGAAAATTAAAATAAATCAATGAGAGTCAAAATAAAACCTTCATTAGATCCTACCTGAATTTAGAAACTTTCAGATTTAATACATAGAACATCAATTACTGAAGACCAGATGAGTTGTGGGATGACATGAAGAATATCATACATGAAGAAAGCAAATGGTCATTAAAAAGACAAGGAAGGAAGAAAAGACTAAAAGGAATGTCAGAAGAGACTCTGATGCTTGCTTTTGAATGGAGAGTAGCTAAAGTGAATGGAAGAAATGATAAAATAAAACAGATGAACAGAAGATTTCAAAGGGCAGCTCGAGAAAACAAAGTAAAGTTTTATAATGAACTGTGCAAACACCTGGAGTTAGAAAACCAAAAGGGAAAAACACACCTGGCATTTCTCAAGCTGAAAGATCTTAAGAAAATATTCAAGCCTCAAACTGCAATATTGAAGGATTCTATGGGCAAAATATTGAATCACACAGGAAGCATCAAAAAAGATGAAAGGAATACACAGAGTCCTTGTACCAAAAAGAATTGGTTTACCCCCTCATATCTTCCTCTTACCTCTCATAAGGTGGTACGAGAGGTTTCCAGAGAGGTTTCCAACAGGGAGGCAAACTTGTCTGTCGGTTTGTCCTAACTTGGTGATGTGTTGATGTGAGTTTTAGGCTGAGCCACTGGTGTTTCTAACTCAGCGGGATGTACATGGTGCACAGGTATCATTCCAGCTTACAGACTAAGACAGACCAGGAAGAAGGAAGAGGTCATCCACTTCTCAAATAATTTGCCAGGGAAAACCTTATGAATAGCAAAGAAACACTGTTTGATACATTACTGCACAACTTTATGAATAATCCGGTTAGGTTAGAAGGCTCTCAAAATAGGACTGGGAAAGAGCTGCATCATCTGAGTAAACCCAGCCTCAGTCCTATGGATAAGGTAAAGCTTTCAAGACCTCCATTTGCTGATGTGGCACCACTCAAATTGAAGACAAACAGCTGCAACATCCATTAATCATTGGAACATGGAATGTATGAAGCATGAATCTAGGAAAATTGGAAGTTGTCAAAAATGAAATGGAACACATAAAGATTGATATCCTTGGCATTAGTGAGTTGAAATGGACTGGTTTTGACCATTTTGAATCAGACAACCATGTGATCTACTATGCCGGGAATGACAGTTTGAAGAGGAGTGGCATGGTATTCATCATCACAAAGGATGTTTCAAGATCTGTCCTGAAGTACAATGCTGTCAGTGATAGGATAATATCCATACGCCAACAAGGAAAACCCGTTAATATGACTATTATTCAAATTTATGCACCAACCACCAAAGCCAAACATGAGGAAATTGAAGAATTTTATTAACTTCTGCAGTCTGAAATTGACCGAACATGCAATCAGAATGTGGTAATTATCACTGGTGACTGGAATGCAAAAGTTGGAAACAAAGAAGAATCACCGGTAGTTGGAAAATTTGGCCTTGGCTACAGAAATAATGCTGGAACTTGCGTGGTAGAATTTTGCAAGACCAATGACTTGTTCATTGCAAACAAACACCTTTTTCCAACAACACAAACGGTGGTTCTACACATCGACTTCACCAGATGGAACACACAGGAATCAGATTGACTACATTTGTGGCAAGAGGCAGTGGAAAAGCTCAATATCTTCAGCCAAAACCAGGCCAGGAGCTGATTGTGGAACAGACCATCAACTGTTCATATGCAAGTTCAACTTGAAGTTGAAGTCAATTAAAATAAGTCCAAGAGAGCCAAAATATGATCTTGAATACATCCCTCCTGAATTTAGAGACTGTCTAAAGAATAGATTTGATGCATTGAACACCAATGACTGAAAACCAGAAGAATTGTGGGAGGATATCAAGAACATTATCCATGAAGCAAGAGATCACCAAAAAGATGAGAAAGAAAGAGAAGATCAAAATGGATGACAGAAGAGACTCTGAAACTTGCCCTTGAGTGGAGAGAAGCTAAAGTCAATGGAAAAAATGACAAGATAAGAGAGCTGAACAGAAGATTTCAAAGAGCAGCTCGAGCAGACAAAACCAATTACTATAATGAAATGTGCAAAGATCTGGGGTTTGAAAACCAAAAGGGAAGAACACACTTGGCATTTCTCAAGCTGAAAGAACTGAAGAAAAAATTTAAGCCTCGAGTTGCAATATTGAAAGATTCTATGGGCAAAATATTGAATGATGCAGGAAACATCAAGAGAAGATGGTAGGAATACACAGAATCACTGTACCAAAAGGAACTGGTTGATCTTCATCCATTTCAGGAAGTGGCATATGATCTAGAACCAATGGTACTGAAGGAGGAAGTCAAAGCTGCAATGAAGGAATTGGCGAAGAACAAGGCTCCAGGAATTGATGAAATACCGATTGAGATATTTCAACAAGCGGATGCCCCATTGGAGGCACTCACTTGGTTATGCCAAGAGATTTAGAACACAGCTACCTGGCCAACTGACTGGAAGAGATCCATATTCGTACCCATTCCAAAGAAAGGTGATCTCACAGATTGCGGAAATTATAGAAAAATATCATTAATACTGCATGCAAGTAAGATCTTACTGAAGATAATTAAAAAACGGTTGCAGCAGTATATTGGCAGAGAACTTCCAGAGGTGCAAGCTGGATTCAGAAGAGGATGTCAAACAAGGGATATCATAGCTGTTGTCAGATGGATCTTGGCTCAAGGCAAAGAATACCACAAAGATGTCTCCTTGTTTCTTTGGCCTGTCATCAGCAAATTTGCAAAGCAAGAGATCAGATGGGGCTGTTACTCCAGGGAGTGTCTTAATATATTTTCCATTAAAGTGTGCAGGGGTGGGAAAGAACAAAGCTCTTTGTGACTGTCCAGAGTGACCTGCCTTGTGCTGACTTGTTTGGGCCCCTTTCCCAGTGAACCCAGGACATCAGAAATAATTTTCCTTCTTATGGAAAGACATCAGGGAGCAAGGCTAGAAAAGGGCAATAACTCCCATCTCCAGGTCAAGAATCCTAAAAAAATCCTACATCTTGCTCTTCTACTTAGTCTCCTTCTATAAATCTTGACTCCACATACATGGAGACAGACAGAAAGACTTTGCCTATCTTTTAGGAAATAAGGTTCTGTACCTGTCTTCTCCGAAGTACTCCCTAACCTACTGAAAAGGGAATGCTGCTCCCCTCCCCTTCACTTCAAGGAAAGAGCCCTGGTGGCAAAGTGGTTAAGCATTTAACTGCTAACCAAAAGGTCAGCAGTTTGAACCCACCAGCCACTGCACAGAGGAAAGATGAAGCAGTCTGCTTTTATAAAGATTTACAGCCTTGGAAGCCTTATGAGTCAGTCCTACTCTGTCCTTATAGGGTCTACTTTGAGTTGGTATACACTCATCGGCAGCTATTTAGTTTGCTTTGGTCATGTTAAGGCCAGCTGCCTCTCTATCAGGCAAGCAAGACAGCCAAATGATGGAGAACAGAGAGGCATGCTACTGGGAGATAGCAGAGGGAAAAGGAGCCATCATTGTGAGTAGAACTTGAGCCCAGCTTTCTCTCTTTTTTCACTCACTCCAGAATTGAGAGTCCTACTGCTCCCTATTCCCAGACTGCCCCTTTGTACATCCTGGGAGTAAGGAATTGGGCATATTATGAAGTATAAAAGACAATGCCACGATTAAGTTTCTCTTGGGTGCTTTCAACTTCAGAAAGGTCCTATCCAATGAAAATAGCTATGTGCCCGGTAACCTTCTAGAAGGGTTTGTTTGGGTAGATAGTTCTTGTTCTCGAGTCTCCTGATTTCCTCACAAGGAAAGTACACTGCTTTCTTTACAGTGGCCTTTGAGAGAGATAAATCCAGAATCCTATTCATTTGATTGATAGTAGATAGGGGGAAGACTTGAGGTGATAGGTTTAGTGCAATCAGGGCCCTCTATGTATAGTAACTGTTGGTGTCACTGCTGCCCTTCACTCTCCTCACTACCCAGAACTCCTATTCTTTGTACCTAAAAATGCTTGAATGGCTAAAAAAAGAAATGAATTGGTTGATGTTCAACTATGGCAGGAGGTAGTATGATCAAGAATCGATGGTATCAAAGGAAGACATCCAAGGAACTGGTGAAAAACAAAGCTCCAGGAACTGACAGACTTGAGATATTTCAAAAAATGGATGAAGTGCTGGAGGTGTTTACTCATTTATGGCAAGAAACTTGGAAGACAACCACTTGGCCAATTGACTGGAAGAGATCCAAATTTGTGCCCATTCCCAAGGAAGGGGATCCCACAGATTGTGGAAATAATTGAAAAATATCATTAATATCACTCACAAGTAAAATGTTGCTGAAGATAAATAAAAAATGATCTCAGCAGTATATTGACAGGGAAGTTCCAGAAACTCAAGCTGGATTCAGAAGAAGATGTGGAATGAGGGCCATCATTGCTGATGTCAGATGGTTCTTAGCTGAAGGTAAAGAATACCAGAAATATTTGGATATTACTGCTGTTGTTGTTAGGTGCTGTTGAGTTGTTTCCAATGCATTGTGACCCCATGTGCTACAGAATGAAACACTGCCCAGTCATGCACCATCCTCACACCCCTTGCTATGCTTGAGCCTATTTCATCTTATTGATGATGCAAAAGCATTTGACTGTATGGATCATAACAAACTATGGATAACATTATGAAGAATGACAATTCCAGAACACTTAATTGTGCTCATGAGGAAACTGCACATAGACCAAGAGGTTCTTTGCACAGAACAAGGGGTTACTCCATGATATAGAATCAGGAAGGGTATGTGGAAGGATTGTATCCTTTTGCCTTATTTATTCAATCTGTATGCTTAGCAAATAATCTGAGAAGCTGGACTATATGTAGAAGAACTTGACAGCAGGATTGGAGGAAGGCTCATATACAACCTGTGATATGCAGATCACACAACCTTGGTTGCTGAAAGTGAAGATGACTTGAAGAACTTACTTATGAATATCAAAGACTACAGCCTTCAGTATGGATTACACCATAACATAAGGACAACAAAAATCCTCACAAGTGGACCAATAAGCAATATCACGATAAATGGAGACATCATATCGCATCAGGCAAATCTGTTGCAAAAGATCTCTTCAAAGTTTTAAGTAGCAAAGATGTCACTTTGAAGATTAAGGTTTGCCTAACCCAAGCTATGGTGTTTTCAATTGCTTCATATGCATGTGAGAGCTGACAATGACTAAAGAAGAGCTGATGCCTTTTATTGTGGTGCTGGCAAAGAATACTAAGAGTACCATGGACTTCTCAAAGAATGAACAAATCTGTCCTGGAAGAAGTGTAGCCAGAATGCTTCTTAGAAGCAAGAATGGTCAGACTTTGTCTCACCTATTTGGTCATGTGGTCAGAAGGGGCCATTCCCTGGAGAAGGACATCATGCCTGGTAAAATAGTTGTTGTTGTTGTTGTTATTTGCTGTTGAGTCGGCCCCGACTCATAGTGACCCCTCCTTGGGTTTCTGAGGCAGTATCGCTATGGAAGTAGGATTGCCCAACCTTCCTCCTGAGGAGTGGCTGGTGGGTTTGAACCGCCAGCCTTCTGGTTAGCAGTCAAGTGCCTTAGACACTAAAATAGAGGGTCAGCAAAAAAAAAAAAAAGGGGAAGACCCTTAACGAGATGGCTTGACACAGTGGCTGCAATGATGGGCTCAAGTACAGCAAGGATTGTGAGGATGGTGCATGACTAGGCAATGTTTCATTGTGTTGCACACAGAGTCACAGTGTGTTGGCACTGACTCAACAGCACCTAACAACAACAACAGTAACATCCAAATAAATACATGTTGAATGGATCAGTGGACGAGTGAATATTTATTTTGTTTACTCTCTTAAATTCTATGTTCTTGTGATCATCTGTTATGCCATCTACTTAAATCCTTGTAACCCCTTACATTTATTCATTGCTTAAAGTTAATAAAGCAATTTCATATGTACCCCCTGTGGTAGTTAAGGTTACATATCAACTTGGCTAGGCCTAATTTTGAGTGGCTGGCCAGCTAGATATAGTTATTCCTCATGGTGAGATTGGTAATCAAATCCATGGTGGAGTTGCTGAGTAGCTGCCTTTGGAATGTGGTCTGCTTCCAGTATATAATAAGAAGTTTTGAAAAAAGTCTATGTAGCTTTTTGGGATGCTTGAACTCTGTATGCCAAGTCTTCATTCAACAGCCTGCCATGTTTCCTGCTGATCTGGGAATTGCCTCTGGACTTGAACTAGTGGCCTGCCATGTTGTTTGGTAATATTGGGACTGTCCCATTTGGTTTGTCGACCTTGGGCTTGTTAACCTCAGCAGCCAGCACCTTCCTGATTGAAGAGATACCTCTAGCTCCATCGGGTGGGGAGCAAGAGGTAGAGCTAAAGCCCAAGGTTGAGGGGCTTTCACCCAGCCCCTAGAGCTGGCACTTTGAACTCAGACTTCTGTTTGTTAAAACCACCCGTTTGTGGTATTTTCTGTTACAGCAGCATGAAGTAATCAGAACACCCCCAACACACACACACACACACACACACACACACAAACATACACACACACAAAACCCCAACTAGTTGTCTTTTCTATTTTGACTCAGAGTAGAACTGCTTCCATAGAGTTTCCAAGGTTATAAGTCTTCATGGAAGCAGAATATTTAATCTTTCTCCCACGGAACGGCCAGTGTTTGAAGGGTTTGAACCACTCACCTTTTAGTTAGTAGCCAAGCACTCAACCACCGGTGTCAATTAGTCCTTACAATAGTGTTTTAGAGAAAGAAGAGTAGTTATTATAACACCATTTTTTTTTTTTTTAACAAATGACAAAACTGAGTATCCAATAAGTTAAAAAACAACAACAAAAAAATTCCAGGGTCACACAATAAGTGATATGAGTACCTGAATTCAGGCTTCTGAGATCTGTTCTATCAGATATTATGAAGCCATAGGCCTCCTCTTTAATCTCTGCACCCTCAGAGGCACATCCCTTGTAATTGGAAATGAGCTGGCTGGAAAATGTGCTGGATGCTGAAAAGGAAGCAAAATATTTGCCGAGTGCACAAGCCTCTCCATCCTAACAGGAAATTGATATCTTTGAATGGTTCTTCTAGGGGCCATACAAATGAGGAATGGGAGTAACACACATGACCAGGGTTGAGCAAGGTCAGTATATATTAGTCTTGTTGTGCCTTTGTGGCAAGCACAAGACTTCAAGCCTAACACATCCAGGGTAATTTTCACTAATAAGCACCTGAAGATGGCAATCCCTCTGGATTTATCTCTTTATTTAGTAGAGTCATCCAAAAGAGTGCTTCTAAAGTCAAGTATGAATTACACCTCTGGGTTTTTGGTACTGCTATTGCTTCTTTTATAATTATAATAAATTGCATGCAAAAGAGTAGAAAGTCTGCAATTCTTTCCCACCATTGCAACTATAGTTCAACAGTAACAGCCATACCCAGACTTCCAGCACATTAATCAAATGAAACCATGTGAGAGACCTTTCTAAGTATCATACCCTATATATTTGCTTGTAGTTCTTTTTTTTTTTTTAAATTAACATTCCATTTCAACTTCATCAGTTACTGCTGTGCAATATAAGATCTTACTTAGAAAGAAAATCACAGAAAGGAACTCCTGGCAAAAAGTTAATGTACTTGTAAAGGACTTTATACATGGCCTCAAAGTATTTGCTGTTTCATCCTTGGGACCATATAAAGCTTAAATGACTCACTCCTGCACTATACCAAACCATTTGGTATTATTTACAAGTATCCACATGGCATGGATATTTAGAGCAGCAAAGACGCCAAAGTTATTTAGAAACTTATATAAGAAGCTAATACTGGTTTTTGTTCTTCATCCAAATAAAAGGTAGCACATGAGAAATATTTATAAAGAACCAAAATCTCTTCGATCTTCACTGTCATATTCCAAATGAAAGATGATATAATGAGGAACATATTACATCTTACCCCAAAGAGAAACGTGGTAGAAAGTGACTCTAAAAGAATGGCTGAGTTAGTCACATTAATTCTCATGGAGAGAAGTCAGCTCTCAGTTTGCCTAGCTAGCTTTGCAAAGCCAGATACAAAGTCTGGCATGAAGGAGAGAGAGTCAGAAATTAGAGGCATGTAGTCCATGGATTACTGTTGCTGTCATTTGTCATTGAACTAACTCTGATGCATAGTGACCCCATGTGGACAGTGCAGAACTACTCCATAGGGTTTTCACTGTGACCTTTGGGAAGCAAATCACCATACTTGTTTTCCTAGGTGCCTCTGAGTGGTTTTGAACTGCTAATCTGTTAGCTAACTTGAGTGCTTAACAATTTGTTCCACTCATGAACTCCATAGTCCATGACAGCAGATAGAGATCTAGGAATCCAAATGAAGTTCACAGTGAAGTTCACTTATTGGAGTGAAGAGGAAGAGAAGCAGGCTAAACTGGAGTCACTGAGAAGAGGTTTCTCGTCATTTTAGTCCATGATTTGTGAGGTCACACACATAGTACATGAAAAAACTAGACTAAATCCCACATCAGTAGTCCCACTACCTGCCCTAACTCCTCTAAGATGCCCCTTTGCTATTTTAAACATGTAGGTATAAGCATACCTTACACTGATAACATATTCCAAATATTAATCTGACAGATGATCAGGTGTCATTTTTATTACTTTCTTAATAGGAATGACTTCTTAAAAGTTATTTATATTTTGTTATTGTTTAGAATATACACAGCAGAACATACACCAATTCAATTCCTACATGCACAATTCAGTGAGATTGATTACATCCTTTGAGTTGTGCAACCATTCACACCTTCCTTTTTCAGGTAATTTCTCCCTCATTAACATCATCTAACTGACCCCTAATCTTCTCTTCAAATCTTTCTAGTTGCTCTTGTCAATTTGAGCCCATATAGATAGTTCTTGAAAGAGCATAATGCTCAAGGCAGACATTCTATATCAATTAAGCTTAACTAAGGAGCTCTGGTGATATAATGGGGTAAGGCATTTGGCTGCTAACCACAAGGTCAGAGGTCAGCAGTCCAAGCCCACCAGCTGCATGGGGGGAAGATGAGGCAATCCACTTCTGTAAAGATTTACAGCCTTGGAAACCTAATGGGGGTCATTATCTGTTGAAATGGGATTGATGATAATGAGTTTGGTTATTGTTTGGTTTGAAATAGACTTCAGGGAACATTTTTGGTTTAAGAGTTAAATAATATCTCCAGAGAATAGTTTCGAGGGTTCATCCAGACCCCATGGCTCAAGAGTGTCTGGATTCCATGAGAATTTTAGATTCTGTTCTGCATTCTCCCTCTTTTGATCAAGATTCTTCCATTGATTCCTTAACAAAAAATTCAATAAAGGTAGCCAGACACTAACCAGTTCTTCTGCTCTCCTAGTAAAAGAGGGAGTGGCTCATAGAGGCAATTAACCATACATTCCATTTCCTCCTCTTATTTCTGACTTCCCCTTTCTCTGTTGCTCCAGGCAAATAGACACAAATTGTTGTACCTTGGAAGGCCAGTTGCAAGCTTTTAAGATACCAGGCACTACGCAATTAACCAGGAGGCAGAACAGAAGCACTAAGCACAACATTAGGCCAATGTTGAAAATATTCCATAATACTACCATCCAAAACAATGTGATGGTTTCTCAAAAAATTAAACATAGAACTACCACATGACCCACCAATCCCACTGCTAGGAATATACCCAAGGGACTAAAAGCAGTGAAAGTAACAGACATATGCACACCGTGTTCATTGCAACATTATCCACAATAGCCGAAAGGTGGAACCAACCTATATGTCCATAAATGGATGAATAGGAAAATAAAATGTAATACATGCATTCAGTAAAATACTACATAGCCAGAAGAAAAATGAAATCTTGATACATGCTATAACATGGATAGGAGCTCTAGTGGCATAGTACCTAAGACATTTCACTGTTAACCAGAAGGCTGGTGGTTTAAACTCAACAGCCACTCCTCAGAAGAAAGGTTGGGCAATCTACTTCCGTAGAGATACCACCTGGGAAACCCCATAAGGGGTCGCTATGAGTCGGAAATGACTCAATGGCAGTGAGTTGTTTTTTTTTAATAATATCAATAGAACCTGAAGACATTATACTGAGTGAATAAATCAATAACAAAAGGACAAATATAGTTTGACTTCACTTATATAAAAGACAAGAACAGACAAATGTATGTTGTTGTTAGGTGCTGTCAAATTGGCTCCAACTCATAGTGACCCTATGTCAACAAAATGAAGCAGTACTTGCTCATGTGCTGTGTTAGATTACGTTCTCTAGAGAAACAAAACTGGTAAAGCTTATATATATGTATGTATAGAGAAATTTATATTAGGAAAATGGCTCACACACTTATAGAAGCTGGCAAGTCCAAAGTTCCTGGATCAAATGTCAAGCTGGAGGCTTTTCACGACTCTTACAGCTGCAGGGGCTGAGGAGCTCAAGGCTGGCAGGCAGTACACTGACTATTGACTCCAATGAATGACAAATCCAAGATCTCCAGGCCAAATGGTGGATTGTTCACTCATGGACAGTTGTAGGCAGCACAACAGAATCCTGATCCACGAAGAATATCTCCTCTCCCAGGATGTCCACAGATAAACTGGAAGCAGGCCACACCCTTAGGAAAACTCCCTTTCAATAGATTGGCCGCTCAAAACATAATCATCTGATCCCATTATGGGAACAACCACACCACAACAGCTCAAAGCACACAGAATTGTGGTCCAGCCAAGTTGACACACAGCTCCAACTATCACATGTGCCATCTGCACAATATTTGCTATGCTTGAGGCAATCATCACAGCCACTGTGTCAATCCATCTTATTGAGGGTCTTCCCCTTTTCACTATTGTGCCCAAGTGGAACTTGTACACACACTAAGAGGCAGCTGTTCAAACAGAACAAATGGATATAGCATGGTTTAAAATCAGGAAAGGTGTGTATGAGGGCTGTATCCTTTTTCACACATTCAATACGTAAGCTGGCCAAATAATCCAAGAGGCTGGACAATATGAAGAACAATAGGGATAAGGATTGGAAGTAGACTTATTAACAACCTGTGATATGCAGATGGAACAATCTTACTTGTTGCAAGTGAAGATCAAGGATTATAGCCTTCGATATGGATTACACCTTAACATAAAGAAAACAAAAGTCCTCACAACTGCAACAACAAGTAATATCATGATAAATGGAGAAAAGATTGAAGTTGTCAAGGGTATCATTTTCTGTGTATTCATAATCAGCATCGATGGATAGGAAAGTCAAAAAAATCAATTGATGGGGTTTTCTTTGGGGAATCTACTGCAAAAGACCTCTTTAAAGTGGTATCAAGCAAAGATATCACTTTGAAGACTAAAGTGCACCTGAACCAAACCATGGTATTTTGAATAGCCTCATATGCATGGGAAAGTTGGACAATGAATAAGAAGACCACAGCAGAATTGATACATTTGAATTGTGATGCTGAGGAAGAATAGTGAATGTACTATTGAGTGCTAGAAGAATAAGCAAATCTGCCTTTGAAGTACAGCTGGAATGCTTCATAGAATTGAGAATGGCCTGACTTCATCTCTCGTACTTTGGTCATATTATCAGGAGAGACCTGTCCCTGGAGAAGGGTATCATGGTTGGTAAAGTAGAGGGTCTGTGAAAAAGGGGAATATCTTCAAGGAGATGGATTGACACAGTGGCTGCACCAATGTGTTAAAGTATAGTGATGATTTTGAGTATGGTGCAGGGGTGGGCATGGTTTTGCTCTATTATACATAGGGTCACTATGAATCGGAGTTGACTCGATGACACCTAACAGCAACATATTCATGGAAAGCTGGACAATGAATAGGAAAAACCAAAGAAAAGTTGATGCATTTTAATTTTGGTGTTGGTGAAAAATATTGACTTTACCATGGATTTCTAGAATAATAAACAAATCAGTCTTGGAAGAAGTAGAGCTGGAATGCTCCTGAGAACTGAGGATGGCGATACTTCATCTCATGCACTTTGGACATGCTATTAGGAGTGATCAGTTACGGGAGAAGGCCATCATGCTTGGTAAAGTACAGGGTCAGTGAAAAAGAGGAAGTCCTTCAATGAGATGCACAGACACAGTGGCTGCAGTGATGGGCTGAAGCATAGGAATGACTGTTAAGATGGTGCTGGTTCATGCACTGTTTCATTCTGTTTTACCCCGAATCACTCTCTATGAGTGGGAACCAATTGGCCAGCACCTAAGGATAACAACAAACCTGGTCTTTCTAGGATACCTTTTTAGTGTAATTACTAGCAGTATGAACGTGTCACTTACTGACAACAGCTACTTGCCTTTTAATGTTATGTAAATTTGCCCTAGTTTTGAAACAAATGAACCAACCGCTACTCACAACAAATTCTTCATTATAATCACCTCCATTTGCTCCAAGCTGCAGCTTTTAAATCATTGGAAAGGCTTTGAGCCTTTACTTGTACTAACCAAAAGGAAAAAAAAAAAAAAAAGAATTCCATACTGACTAGTCGATTCTTACTTATAGTGACTTTAAAGCACAGAGTAGAAATGCCCATAGTTTCCAGAGCTGCAGCAGACTTCCCCAGCTGTTGCCCAAGGAACAGCTGATTGGTCTGAACAACCGACCTTTCAGTTAACAGCCGAGCGCTTAACCAAGGAGCACTTAACCTTGGCTAAATAACACTTGCACTAAAATAAAGCTAAATAACAACCATTGGCAGCTGTTCTGGCTTAACTACAAATTTGACTTAAAGGCTTACTTAGACTTAAACACACACCTAGGAAAAGATATTGTTTGTAACACAACCCAACGACTGCCTGTGCACTCCTTGCTTACAGTATGTGCCCTTCTTATTGACAATTAACCTTGTAAGACAAGTATGAAAAACAGCTTTGGAAAGGAGTTAATTCTTTTGTCTCAAACCCTATGAAATGGGTCAGGATTGTGGGAGGGATAATATTTGCTATCATGCTGTCTCCTACTGCTTATGTATTCTGTATGCATCATCAAAGTGTATTTGTTTCCTGTTCCCTGCACAAGTTATTCCTTTTTTAACTCAATGTTTCTGCCCATGCTGTTCCCATTACCTGGAATGCCCTTT
Source organism: Orycteropus afer afer (assembly GCF_000298275.1). Lineage (NCBI taxonomy): Eukaryota > Metazoa > Chordata > Mammalia > Tubulidentata > Orycteropodidae > Orycteropus > Orycteropus afer. The sequence goes on along the minus strand of NW_006922004.1, from coordinate 627,994 downwards.
CTCTAAATCATTATTTGTCTAATGCTACTCATCTCTGTAGGTTAAGTCCAAGCTTCCTTCCTTCATTTCATGAAGCCATGTCACCAACCAACTACAAACAATAAGATATTCCTCCTCTGACTCTTAAGATATTCAATCCCTTTTCCTACCATATTTGTCACATTTATCACAAATGCTTAGCAAAGAGGTTCATAAACTTTTTCTATAAAGGCCAAGATAGTAAATATTTTAGGCTTTGTGGCAACTACTCAACTTTGCCTTATAGTGAAAAAGTGGACATGAACAATATGTAAAGATATGAGTGTAGCTGTGTTCCAATAAAATTTTATGTGCAAAGACAGAATTGAGCCTTCATGGCATTAGTTTCCTGACCCCTACCTTAACATAGAGATACATGGTAGGGTGGTTAATGAATATTAAATTGATTAAATTTGATTAGCAACATCACTAACAAAAAATATGATGAATATGTTGGTTAGATGGTATAGAAATATATACCAATACAAATAAGCACAATGACTGGCCCTATCAGTTTTTAATAAAATCTTGTTTATCCAAGAAGGGCGTAATGGGGTTTTGATAAACTATATAATTCTAAATCTTGTCTTGTTGATTTTCTATTAAAAAAGAAAGTCTGTAATGTGTGTGTTTTAGATTTTTAATGAAACTATAATAGAAATAAAAATGGCTTTAACAAGCAAATTTATTTTCTCACAGTTTAGGAGGCTAGAAGTCCAAATTCAGGGCACTGGCTCCAGGGAAAAGCTTTCTTTGTCCATTAGGTCAGAGAGAAGGTCCTTGTCTCTACTCAGTTTTGGTACTTGGTGATCTTCAAGTGGCATGGCATCCATCTTCTCTCTTGTGTACTTCCTCTTCTGTGCCTAACTACTTCTTTTATATCCCAAAAGTAGTCTTAAGACACACTCTACAATGACATGGCCTCATTAACATAACAAAGAAAGCCCTGTTCCCAAATAGAATCACATCCACAAGTATAACCTCTTGCCTTTGGGTCAATTCCAACTCACAGGAATTCTATAGGACAGCATTTTCAAGTGTTCCCAAGGCTGTGATCTGTGCAGAAGCAGATTGCCGCATTTTTCTCTCACAGAGCAGCTGGTGGTTCAAATTGCTGACCTTTCAGTTATCAGCTGAGCACTTAACTATTGTGCCACTGGGCTCCTTCTTCCAAAGGTATAAGAATTAAGATACACAACACATATTTTGGGGCACAACATTCAATCTATAACAGTATGTAAATCCAGATGTTGGCTGTTAGACTGACAAAGTTGTTTTCCACCAGAATATTTGATTTACTTTTTTATAATGAATAAAATCTACTTCCGTAGTGATACTGCCTCAGAAACCCAAGGAGGGGTCGCTATGAGTCAGGTCCGACCTGACGGCACACAACAACAACAAACAACAACAATGAATAAAATCAGATAAATAATTGTTAGAGCTCACATTTCATCTTATACTGAGCATGTACTATTTAATAGAAATAAATATATAAGTGTGGTAAAAAAAAGTTTTAGTTGTCATATATTTCATTTCACACTTAAAGAAATTGGGATCAAATTCACAGCAAATTTTCTATCTTCATTTCAAATATATTTGTTGTAGCCTTCATTAGGAAGTTTTCTTAGCCAAAGAATTTCAGTGGTTTTCCATTTTGTTGTTAGGAACCTTTTTTCTTTTTTTAAGTTTTCAATATACCATATAAAAATTATGCCAAATGTAATAAAAATTGTACATTTGATTTGATATCTATTTTTTATACAAAATCTGTTACAATAGATAAATAATGTAAACAAGATCATTGACTGGAATTTGTAAAATATAAATATTATATTGTATCATATTGTAAATAAAAATAGTATATTGTAAAATATACTAACTCTGTTTTACTTCATATTGAAATACTTTTCTAGATGATGGGTTAGAAAAATGTCAGATAGTTCAAGAAACACTATCTGGTTATTATTTTTCATTGAATTATTTCCTACCATCTTTATTTTATAAAGATATACAAAACTATTAAATTAACTTAGGAATATTATTTTTTCCTCTTTGTTTTTCTAACATTAAACCATTGCTAGAAAGAAGGCAAGTTAAAACAAAGGGAAATAAGGAACATAGATGATTTTACCTGTGTTTTCTCAACCTTGCAAAGGTATTTGACACTGTGGATCACAGCAAATTATGGATAACATTAAGGAGAATGGAAATTTCAGAACACTTAATTGTCTCGCGTACATAGATCAAGAGACAGTCATCCAAAAAGAACAAGGAGATACCATATGGTTTAAAAATCAGAAAAAGTGTGTGTCATGGTTTATACTTTCACCATACTCATTCAATTAGTATGCTCAGCAAACAATCTGAGAAGCTAGAATATTTGAAGAAGATTGTGGCTTCAGGATTGGAGGAAGACTCATTAACAACCTATGATATGCAAACAACACAACTTTGCTTGCTGAAAGTGAAGAGGACTTAAAGCATTTACTGATAAAGATCAAATACAGCCTAAGTATGGATTACACAAAAATCCTCACAAATGGACCAATAAGCAACATCATGATCAATGGAGAAATTTAAATTGTCAAAGATTTCATTGCCAATGGAATCAATGCCAATAGAAGCAGCAGTCAAGAAGTCAAATGATGTATTACATTTGGGAAGTCTGCTGCAAAAGAGCTCTCTAAATTAAAGAGCAAAGATATTACTTTGAAGACAGATGTGTCTGACCAAAGCCTTGGAATTTTTAATAACCTCATATGCATGTGAAAGCTGAACAATGAGTAAGGAAGACTGAAGAAGAATTAATGCATTTGAATTATGGTGTTGGTGAGAATATTGAACATACCATGGACTTCCAGAAGAATGAACAAATTTGACTTGGAAAAAGTACAAGCAGAATGTGCCTTAAAAGTGTCATTGGCAAGAATTTGTCTCGTGTACTTTGGTCATATTATCAGGAAGGCAATTTATATAACTTATATATAATTTATATTTATTGTCATAATACAACAAATATTTTCCCTGAAGAAAGATATAATGCTTGACAAAGCAGAGGATCAGCAAAAAATGGTGAAGACCCTCGGTGACATGGATTGACACAGTGGCTGCAACAATGGGCTCAAACAGCAATGATTGTGAGGATGGCACAGGACCAGGCAATGATTTATTCTGTTGTAAAGAGGATTATTATGAATCAGCACCTAAAAACAATAATAACAGACAAGTTCATCTTGTGGGATCTTTTTAAGCCTTATTTGGCTGTCATCCATAAAAAACATGTAAAAGCCAAAAATTAATGCATGTCTCCAGGGTTCTCATGCACTGACAAAAGTAGTGGATTAATCAATAGAGAACACTCAAGACAGAGTAAAGCTGAATCCTACTTGACTTCTCAAAGCACTACCTGAAGAACACAATGGGGTTCCCTTGCCACTTGAGAACTCAGTATATTTCCTATTGCTACTAAGGATCTCTGGTAGCACAGTGTCTAAGGCATTGACTGTTCAAACTCACCAGCCACTCCTTGGAAGGAAGATGGGGCAATTTACTTCTGTAGTGATACTGCCTCGGAAACCCAAGGAGGGTCACTATGAGTTGGGTCTGACTCGATGGCACATAACAACAACAACAACAAAATAAGATACACAATTAGGACAAAGAGATTTTTAAAGTACAATGTAGAGCATAATATATGTTATGGTACTTAGTTTAAAGTGTTCAGAATCTTCCCAACTTTTAACCTTCTCTCTGTTCCAAATAGCAATAATAAAATATCTGTAAACATGAATAAGACAAGTAATGATTCAGTTGTCTAAGAATGACATAGAGTAGGAAACACATAGCTTAAAAAAATACATGCATCATGGGACACTAACACATAAAAACAAGAAAATATGTTTTGGGAATAAAAGGGAGAGATAAGTTATGGTTTAAATTGAAAAATTTCCAGATGGTGGGAATTTGGCACACCATTATTCTTTGAAAGAATATTCCTTGTTAAGGGAATTGAAGCAAATTGCTTAATTTATTAATTAAACCATACTAATTGATAAAAATGAGGACATGGTTTATCTTTTCTAGAATCTAATATATTAAATAATTAGTCTCATTTTATCATTCTTCCTCCATTTCACATCTTCTCCTGTAGGTATGTGTGATTACGTGTGTTTAAGGAGCTAAAATATATGCAATACTTCCTGGAACATGTCTGATGAAAGAAAGCTAAAAGTCACAGAGGAAAAGAAAAGATGTAGGACTGCAGTACCAAATGAAAGATGACTTAGATCCTAGAACAAATAATGATCAGAGAACTAACTACTATAAACACAAGCCTCTGAGTAATACTATCTGCAGATAAATTATTGATTTTGATGATTACAAGAGTTAACGTAAGGAGTTTGAGAAATGGTGAAAGTTTATAACACTAAGAGTAATATATATCAAAAGAAGCTAAGTAGGTTATCACTATTCGTAGGTAAATGAAACCCTTTTTATTATCTGGGAAGGAGAGTATACTGGTACAATATTACCAAAATGAAAAACCAAACCCATTGTCATGGAGCTGGTTCTGACCTGCAGGGATCCTATAGGACGGAGTAGACTGCCCTATTAGGTTTTGAAGACTATAATCTTTACAGAAGCAGACTACCACATCTTTCACCCACATAGTTCTTGGTGGGTTCAAACTGCAGACTTTTCAATTAGCAGCCAATCACTTAACCACTGCACCACCAGGGCTCTTTAAAATCATCCTAGAGAAAAGAAACTGGACAATATTTTCTTCAAAAGTTCTTAATATATTTTATTCATTTAGATCTATTCACTCCACATCTAATAATCAACACTAAAGATTTGTGCAAAATATTTTGCTGGAAGAATGTAAATTAGGGTATTTAGAAGTTGAAGAAAATAAGAGACAATACAGATGTCTAATAGAGGAATGGCTAAACTGTTTTGCTATAATCATATAATGGAATTCTATGAAGCCATTCAAATGATTTTGCAGAAGAATGTTTATAACACAGAATCAAACCACCCACTGCTGTCAAGTTGATTCTATTCACAGAATAGAACTGTCCCATAGGGTTTCCAAGGTTGTAAATGTTGATGGAAGCAGACTGCCACATCTTTCTCCCTATAAACAAGGAAATATTCACTATATATATTTCTGAGGGAGCTCTGGTGGTGCAGTGCCTAAGGCATTTGACTGCTAGCCAGAAGGCTGGTGGTTCAAACCCACCAGGCACTGCTCAGAAAGAAGGTTGGGCAATCTACTTCCATAGTGATACAACATCAGAAACCCAAGGAGGGGTCACTATAAGTCAGATCCAACTCGATGGCAGTGAGTTAGAGAGTTATATTTCTGGAAATTGGCTTGTAAAAAAACTGAGGAAACTGCCGAAGACAAATCAGCTGTGGAGTTAGAGGGCTCTGGCGTCAAGGACATAATATATAAAATTATTTCTTTTACATGAGAAAGTAAAATGTGATTAAAAAGACAGTACTTACTGTAATGAGCCCTGGTGGTGCTATGATTAAGTACGTGGCTGCTAACCAAAAAGCCAGTACTTCAAACCCACCAATCACTCCAAGGGAGAAAAGACCTGGCAATCTGCAAAAGGTCATTATAAAGACAAGAAAGAAAGAAGAGGCCAAAATGGATGTCACAAAAGACTTTGAAACTTTCTCTTGAATGTAGATTCACTAAAGTGAACGGAAGAAATGATAAAGTAACACTTGAACAGAATATTTCGAAAAGTGGCTTGAAAAGACAAAGTAAGCATTATAATGAAATGTGCAAAGACCTGGAATTAGAAAAACACTTGGCATCTCTCAAGATGGAAGAACTGAGGAAAAAATTCAAGTTTCAAGTTTGCAATATTGAAGAATTCTATTGGCAAAATATTGAGTTACATAGAAAGCATCAAAAGAGGATGGAAGGAATGCACAGAGTCATTGTACTAAAACGGGTTGGTTAATGTTCAACCATTTAAAGATCAAGAAACGATAGTATTGAAGGTAGAAATGCAAAGCACACTGAATGTATTGGCAAAAAAAAAAAAAAAAAACCTCCAGGAATTAAGGGAATATCGATTGAGATGTTTTAACAAACAGATGCAATGGTGGAAGTGCTCACTTGTTAATGCCAAGAAAATCAGAAAATAGATACTAGGCCAACTCAATGGAAGAGATCCATATTTGTACCCATCCCAAATAAAAGTAATCTAACAGAATGTGTAAAATATTGAACAATGTCATTAATATCATATGTAAGTGACATTTTGCTCATAAGTCAAAAATGATTGCAGCACTACATAAACAGAAATTCAAGATACATTTAGAAAGGGAAGTGGAACAAGAGATATCATTGTTGATGTCAAATGGAACATGGCTGAAAGCAGAGAATACCGGAAAGATGTTCAGCTGTGTTTTACTGACTATTAAAGGGAGCTCTGGTGGCGTAGTGCCTAAGGCATTTGACTGCTAACCAGAAGGCTGCAGTTCAAACCCAACAGCCACTCCTCAGAAGGAAGATTGGGCAATCTACTTCTGTAGTGATACTGCCTTGGAAACCCAAAAAGAGGTTGTTATGAGTCAGATCCGACCCAATGGCAGTGAGTTTTAAAAGGCATTTGACTCTGTGGATTATAACAAATTACGGATAACATTGCAAAGAATGGGAATTTCAGAACACTTAATTGTGATCATGAGGAACCTGTAGGTAGACCAAGAAGAAAATCATTTGAACAGAACAAGGGGATTCTGCATGACTTAAAATCAGGAAAGTTGTGTGTCAGGTTTGCACCATTTCACCATACTTATTCAATCTGTATGCTCAACAAATAATCTTAGAAGCTGGACTATATAAGGAAGAGCATGGAATTAGGTAGGATTGGAGGAAGATTCATTAACAACCTGCAATATGCAGGTGACACAAGTTTTCTTGCTAAAAGTGAAAAAGACTTCAAGCACTTGTGATGAACACCAAAGACTAAAGCCTTGAACACCAAAGACTAAAGCCTTTAGTATGAATTATACCTCAACATAAACAAAACAAACAAATCCTCACAATGGTACCATGATAAATGGAGAAGTTGTCACGTATTTCCTTTTACTTGGATTCATTATCAACACCTATTGATGTAGCAGTCAAGAAATCATTTTCTTGCATTGGGCAAATCTGCTGCAAAAAGCCTCTATAAAGTATTAAAAAACAAAGATGTCATTTTGTGCAAAGACCTGGAGTTAGAAAACCAAAAGGGAAGAACAGCTCAGCATTTCTCAATCTGAAAGAACTGAGGAAAAAATTTAAGCCTTGAATTGCAGTATTGAAAGTTTCCATGGGAAATACGTTGAATGATGTGGGGAACATCAAAAGCAGATGGATAGAATACACAGAGTCACTACACCAAAAAGAATTTGTAGATGATCAGCCATCTCGGGAGGTGGCATATGGTCAAGAACCAATGGTATTGAAGGAAGAAGTCAAAACTGCACTAAAGGAATTGGCAAAAACAAGGCTCCAGGAATTAATGGTCTACCTATTGAGATGTTTCAACAAACTGATGCCACACTGGAGGCACTCAGTTGGCTATGCCAAGAGATTTGGAAGACAGAAACCTGGCTCACTGATTGGAAGAAATCCATATTTGTACCCATTCCAAAGAAAGGCAATCCCATAGAATGTGGAAATTATTGAACAATATCATTGGTATCGTTGTTGTTGTTATGTGCCGTCGAGTCAAACCCGACTCATAGCGACCCCTCCTTGGGCTTCCGAGGCAGTATCACTACGGAAGTAGGATTGCCCAACCTTCCTTCCGAGGGAAGATAATTCAAAATTGTTGCAGCAGTATATGATGGAAAACTTCCAGAAATGCAAGCTGGATTCAGAAGGGGATGTGGAGTGAGGGATAGCATAGCTGATATCAGATATATCTTGGCTCAAAGAAAAGAATACCAGAAAAATGTTTACTTGTGTTTTATTGACTATGCAAAGGCATTTGATTGTGTGGATCATAACAAATTGTGGATAACATTGAGAAGAATGGCAGTCTGGAACACTTAATTGTACTCATGAGGAACCTGTACATAGACCAGGAGGCTGTTGCTCAAACAGAACAAGGGGATACTGCATGGTTTAAAATCAGGAAGGGAGTGTGTCAGGGTTGTATCCTTTCATCACACTTATTCAGTCTTTAGGCTGAGCAAATAATCTGAGAAGCTGGACTATATAAAGAAGAACGTGGCATCAGGATTGGAGAAAGGCTCATTAACAATATGAGATATGCAGATGACACAACTTTGCTTGCTGAAAGTGAGGATGACTTGGAGTGCTTACTGATGATGATTAAAGACTACAGTCTGCACTATGGATTATACCTCAGTATAAAGAAAACAAAAATCCTCACAACTGGATCAATAAGCAGCATCATGATAAATGGAGAAAAGATTGAAGTTGTCAAAGACATCATATTACTTGGTTCTACAATCAACACCAATAGAAGCAGCAGTCAAGACATCAAAAGACATATCACATTGGGCAAATCTGGTGCAGAAGACCTATTTCAAGTGCTGAAGAGGAAAGTTATCTCCTTGAAGACTAAGATGTGCCTAACCCAAGCCATGGTATTTTCAATTGCCTCATACCCATGTAAGAGCTGGACAATGAATAATGAAGACCAAAGAAGAGTTGATGCTTTTGAGTTGTGGTGTTGATGAAGGGTGCTGAAAGTACCATGGACTGCTAAAAGACCTAAAAAATCTGTCCTGGAAGAAGTGCTGGAATGTTCCTTGTAAGTGAGAATCACCATACTTCGTCTCACCTACTTTGGTCATGTTGTCAGAAGAGACCATTCTCTGGAGAAGGATATCATGCTTGGTAAAGTGGTGGGTCAATGAAAGAAGGACAAGATGGACTGATATGGTGACTGCAGCAATGGGCTCAGGTTTAGAAGGGATAGTGAGGCTGGCACAGAACCAGGCAGTATTTCGTTCTGCTGTGGATAAGGTCACTATGAGTCGGAAATGACTTGATGGCACATAACAACATAACAACAACAACAATAACATTTTGAGGACTAAGGTGTGCCTGACCCAAGCCATAAGGAGCTCTAGTGGCATAGTACCTAAGGCATTTGACTCCTAACCAGAAGGTTGGAAGTTCAAACCCACCAGCCACAACGTGGAAGGAAGACTGAGCAATCTACTTCCATAAAGATTAATCACCTTGGAAACCCAAAGGGAGTTGCTATGAATTGGAATTGACTCCATGGCATTGAATTTTTTTTGTTTTGTTTTTACCACGCCATGGTAACTCTGTCAATCTCTTAAAGCTTCTGCTCAGAGTGACACACATCACTTTAGTTGATATTGCATTGCAAAAGTCACACATGTGCCTGGAAGAGTCTCTTGTGTAATCTGACAAGCTGTTCAAATTTCCAATTTCTTTTTCTTTGAAAAATATAATAATTATACTTCATCTTACCTCACTAGATTTTTGCAAAATTCATCTCAAAATATATTACTATATATATCTATTATAACAATAACTGATATGTTTAAGTTGAGAAGAATGTAGAATTAATGTGCAGCCTATCATAAACCATTATACACTTTTGAGCAGAACACTGATAAGAGAAAAAAGAAAGCATTTCTTGTTTTTATTTTTTAGGAAGCAGAGATTAGGATGAATTATAGTATGCCTATAATGATTGTATAAGATATCTCTCATTAAATAAAAGAAATCAAGGAATGACAGGATTAATAGAAAATGTAAGAGCTCATCTAAGTTATTCCTAGGGCTTCAAAAGTGTTCTGGTTTAGAACTGTTGTTGAAAATTTACATTTCTACCTAATATATACTAAATCAGAATATATATTTAAACAAGATATTTATTTTATAAGCATATAAGAATCACCTGGGAACCTTGTTAAAAATGTAGATCCTAGTTCAGTTTATCTGGGGTGGAAATGTAAATCTGGTCAAACTGGAATGAATTGGTTTGAATCCTTGTTTATTCCTTTACCTTCAAGACAAAATCATCACACTTAGCCATTACCAGAAGCAAGTAATCTAATTTAATTTCTGGTGGGAAAATTTATTCACCTGATCCTTGCAGAATTTCAATACTACATTCTACCAGGAGAATTTTTGTTTTTCCTTCATCCCAGCTGGTGAGCTGATGAGGCTCTCAGGCTTAGGAACTGATGGGCCTTGTAATTGCTTTCTTCACACATATAACCACAGCTGCAGTTTTCATTCATAAATTGCAAAGCTAATCCTTTAAAAAAATTATATTGGCTATTTACTTCAAAAACATTCAATGCCAATGAGTTTGCAAGTGCACCACTATAAGACATGAAGGGTATCTGATCATTGATCTGAGCACTGGACTGGCTGTCATAAATCCTTGGTTTTCATTCTCAGATTTGTTGTATTTTGTTACAGCTCCTTGGGAAATCACTTCACTCATCAATACCTCCATTTCTCTGCCAGGAAACGAAAAACTTATTATTTATTTCCGAAGTACTTCAAGAATCTTAAAGGAATTATAAAAGATAAAAAAAATATAGTTATTTACATGGATTCAATACTTTTTAATAAAATTAACTTTAAATGTATTTCATTTCTTAAAGGTAGTAGCTAAATAGTGTATGTTTGTATAGAGAAGAAACAAATATGTATTTGAAGAAGAGAAGATCTAGTCAGAGATTATTAAAGAGTGATATATGAACTCCATAATAATATGCTGCTAAGGAGGGGTCGCTATGAATCAGGGCTGAACTTTCCCCAGGATTATAATCAACAGTTTAAAAGAGAGTCAGATTGGTGTTTCTGTATCCATTTTATTTTTTTCACA
>NW_006922004.1:611949-617005 GCF_000298275.1 Orycteropus afer afer | reverse complement strand
GCCAGATACTATTTTTAATATTTTAGAAAATATTTGAGTATGGGAAAATACTTATGGTATAAATAAATCTTGTAGGTTTGTACTTTTAAAACTCAGTTCTAAAGAATGCATAATGAAAAATACAGGAAAAAGGCAAATGATGGCAAGAATGTAGAGAAATTAGAAACTGCACACACTACCGGTGAGAATGTAAAATGGCAGAGTCAAATAAGAATAGAAAATCAGTGGAAAGAATCAATAAAACCAGAAGCTGATTTTTGAAATGTTCAACAAAATTGATAAACCTCTAGTTAGGCTGATGAAAGAAAAAAGAAGATGCAAACATCTAAAATCAGAATTACAGAACATTACAACTAACCCTACAGGGGGAAAAAAAAAGATCATTGGAGAATACTATGAACAATTGTACACTGTGATGTTACTTTTATGAGTAATTGGCTAGGCTATGGTTCCCAGTAGTTTTAGCAAACACTAGTGTAGTTGCTGTACTGGAGTAGTTATCAGTACCTGTACCATTTGTTATGAAGTTAACTCTGACTCCTGGCAATACCATGCATGTCAGAGTAGAACTATGTTCAAGAAGGTTTAAATGGTTGGTTTTCCTAAAGTAGATTGCCAGGACTTTCTTCCAAGGTGCCTCTGGCTGAATTCAAACCACCAACTTTTGACTTAGCAACTGAGCATGTTAACTGTTTGTGACACCCAGAAACTTCATTAAAAAAAAAAAAGAAAAACCCACTGCCATTGAGTCAATTCCAACTCATAATGATCCTTTAGGACATAATAGAGCTGCCTATAGGTTTCCAAGGCTGTAAATCTTTATCAAAGCAGACTGCCTCATCTTTCCCCTGTGAAGTGAACTCCATTATAATTATGGAGTAATTTACACATGCTTAAGTCAATTGGCCTTGAGTGAAACAGATTACCTTCCTGTAATGTTATGTAATATAGTGTAGTGTAATATAATGTAATGTAATCACTTTTAATAATGTAATGAAACATAGTGGAATGTAATGCAATATAGTATAATGCAGTATAATCAATTAGTTGAAGAGGAAGTTTCTCTAGGGTGTGGTATGCCTCCAGGCAATCAGTAGATATTTTGGCAGAACTCTCACTTTACTCTCCACTCTGCATTCTTTCAATAGCATCACCTATGCATTTTGGGACTTGCCAACCCCCATAACTGAATGAGTCAATTCCTTGAAATAAATCTATCTCTGTCTCTTGATGTAAGATATAGATACAGAGATGGAGATATATCTCATCAGTTTTGTTTCTCTAGAGGACCCTGAATAAGACATATGCTAACAAACTAGATGACCTACGATGAATGTGCACATTCCTAGAAACACATATACTTCTTATACAGGCTCAAGAATAAATAAAAGATCTCTATAAACCTAGATAAAACAAAGAGATTGAATAAGTAATCAAAAAAACTTTCAAAAAGGAAATGCTCTGGACCAGATGGCTTCAGTGATGAATTCTATTCAGAAATGTATAGAAAATGTGACCTTGATCTTCTTAATCTTTCCCCAAAATAAGAGGAGGGAACACTTTCAAATTCATTGTATGAGGTTTGCATTAATTTGATACCAAAGCCAGACAAAGATATCACAAGAAAGAAAGAAAAAAAAAACACTACAGACCAATATCCCTTATGAACAAAGATGAAGAAATTTTCAAGAAAATACTAGCAAACTGAATATAAAAGTACATTAAAAGGATTATAAACCATGATCAAGTTATATTAACCCCAGGAATGTGATACTGGACAAAATTTAAAAAATCAGTCAATGTAATATATCACATTAACAGAACCAAGGAAAAGAAATACATCATCATCTTAATGGACACAGAGAAGGCATTTAAGAAAATCAAACATCCTTCCATGATAAAATCACTCAACAATTTGAGAATAGAAGGGAGTTTTCTGAACATGATGAAGGCCATTTATGAAAAACCAACAGCTAACATCACAGGCTATGACAAATGACTCAGAGCTTTTCTTTTATGATCAGAGACAATCAAGGATGTCAACTCTCATCATTACTGTTCAAAATTGTACTGGAACTCCTAGGCAGAACAACTAGGCAAGAAAAAGAAATAAAAGGTATACAGTTTGGTAAGGAAGAAATAAAACTACCCCTTTTCACTGAACACATGATCCTATATATGGAAAATCCCAAAGAGTCCACAAGAAAGCTACTATAGCTAATAATCAAATCCAGAAAAGTGTCAGAATACAAGGTGAACACACAAAAATCAGTCAGATATCTATACATCAGTAATGAATATTGTGAAAAGGAAATTAAGGAAACAATTTCATTTACAATAGCATCTAACAGAATAAAATATGGAGGACTAAATTTAACTGAATAAGTGAAAGAGTTATACCCTATAAAACATTATTGAAAAAAAATTAAAGAAGGTCTTCTTAAAACAATGAAAAGATTATCCATGTTTATGGACTGGAAGACGTAATATTGCTAAGATGTCAATAGTTTCTGTAGATTCAACACAAAGCAATCTACAAACTTAACACAATTCCCATCAAAATTTCCAATAGCCTTTTCTGCAGAAATGGAAAACACAATCCTCAAATTTATATGGAACTACAATAATATAATTTAGAATGATATTAAAATGGCCCAGAATATCCAAAGCAATATTGACAAAGAGCAAAGTAGGAAGATTTACACTTACTGATTTCAAAACTTAATATAAAGCTACTGTACTGGTACTGGTACTGGTACTGATATATCATTGTTGTTATGTGCTGTCGAGTCGGACCCGACTCATTGTGACCCCTCCTTTGGTTTCTGAGGCAGTATCACTATGGAAGTAGATTGCCCAACCTTCCTTCCAAGGAGTGGTTGGTGGATTTGAACCACTAGCCTTCTGGTTAGCAGTCAAGTGCCTAAGGCACTCTGCTACCAGAGCTCCAGTACTGATATAATGATAGGTATATGGAACAATGGAATAGAATTGAGAGTCTAGAAATAAGCCCTCACATTCATAGTCAACTGATTTTTGACAAGGGTGTTAAGTCTATTCAATAGAGAAAGAATAGTCTTTTTAACAAATAATGCTAGGATGACTGGATTTCCATATGCAAAAAAACAAACAAACAAACAAACAAACCCAGTAACAATAACAACGCTGGACCCATACTTCATACCATACACAGAAATCAACTCAAAATAGATCAAGGACCTAAATATGAGAAGTAAAACCATAAATCTCTTAGAAGAAAATATAGGGGCAGTGCTTTGAATCTTAGTATTTAATCATAGATTCTCAGCTATAATATCAAAAGCATAAGCAACCGGGTAACTGGGGCTTCATCAATTCTATAGGGCCAACTAGAACTGCTCCATAGAGTTTCCAAGGGTGTAATCTTTATGAAGCAGATTGCTACATCTTTCTCCCTCAGATAGGCTGGTGGATATGAACCACCCACCTTCCGGTTAGCAGCTGAATGCTTAACCACTGTACCACCAAATATTGGTGAAGATGTGGAGATATTGGAATCCTTATCCACTACTGATGGAATTGTAAAATGGTACAGCTACTACAGAAAACAATTTGGAGGTTTCTCAAAAAGTTAAACATAGATTTATGTGATGCAGTGAATTACTTGATATGGCTTTTCTAGCCACAGTCTTTGTAACTCTCACTGGATTACTTGGGTGGGGCCATGCAAATAAGGTCTGGAGAACTCTAAGGTTGGGATTGGTTAGTTTTGTCACTCTGCCAGGCTTAAAATGAGCCTTTCTAGAGGCAGACAGGGGATCTCACTGCCATTCTGAGAGAAGAGATGGAGGTGAAGTAGAGTGCATCCTCAGACATGAGATTCCTGCACTGGACCTCCTTGGTAGAAACATCCCAGCAGAGAGAAATGACCTAGCAGAAAGAGACACCCTGGCAGAGAGAGACACCCAGCAAAGAGACGGTCTCAGTGGAACCAACAGGCACAAGACAGAGTGGTGGGATTATCTGGCCCAGAGCGAGAAAGCTCTGTGCTCTTCTTCTTCAGGAGGCTTGCTGACAGAGTGGGGTACACCTAGGTATACTTATTGGCAGGGCTAAAAGAGCTGTGTAATTCTTGCTCAAGCAAAGCAGAGGCCAGGCCAAAAGGCCAAGGTCCAGAGAGGCATGGTGAGGGGATAGCAAAGGAGAGACAGTCCTGATCAAAGAATTGTATCGTGAGTGTGTTCCTGAAACTGAGTTGTAGCCTGTTACTTCCCTAATAAACTTCATAATCATGAGTACTGTCTGTGAGTTCTGTGCAGTCATTGCAATGAATTATTGAACCCACCAGAGGAGTAGTGACTGCAGTGGGAGGGACGGCTGGTGTCAGAATTCATAAAAGGCTGGAGGGTGGCTGCATGTCTGGCTTGGGTTGCTGATGGTGATTCTGTCTTTCTCATATGAAGTTAGAGGAGGTCAGAAGATGCTGCCCCCATGCCCCTTTAGCAACTTACCACATGATGCAGCAACTCCACTCCTAGACACATACCCAAAATAATTGAAAGCAGGAGAAGAGAAATCTGCATACCAATGTTTATTGCAGCATTATTCACAATACGTGAAAGATGAAACAACCTAAATATTCATCAACAGATGAATGGATAAACAAAATGTGGTATATACATACAACAGAATATTACTCTGCCATGAAGAAAAGTAAAGTCCTGGTACATGCTAAAACATGGATGAACCTTGACAATATTATGCTGAATACAATAAGTCAGTCACAAAAAAATATTGTATGATCTCATCTACATAAAATATCTGGAATAGCCAAATGTATAAAGACCGAAGTTTATTAGTGGTTACCAGGAATGGAAGGGTGAGGAAAATAAGGAGTCTTTGCTTAGGAACACTGAGCTTCTGCAAAGGGTGATGAAAACATTTGGAAATGAATAGTGGTGATAGTTGCACAACATAAGGAACACAATTAATGTCACTAAATTATGCTTGAAAAAATATAGAAATGGTCACTGTTTTGTTATATATATACTACCCAGAACCAAAATATATATATATA
>NW_006922004.1:608113-611849 GCF_000298275.1 Orycteropus afer afer | reverse complement strand
TGCTGAAAAGTAGGACCTGGGAGGGGAAGATTAAGAATAATAATAAAAAGGACAAATGTATTAATAATATTAGTTGTTTTAAAACAGACAAATACAAGCAAACTAATCACCAGAAAAAGAAAGTGAAAAAGAAAAATAAAAAAAGAGAAAAAAAAAATCGGTGGAGGACAGGGCAGGGCACCCAGGCTCCGTCTGAGCACACAGACTGTGATGGAGTTCCTGTGGTCCCAGAAGGTAGGGGGGAGTTGGGGATGGCCGCACCTCCGTCCACCAAGCTGGTTAGGGTATAAGAGTAACAGAGGAATGTCATGTCTTGTCAGTCTTGCAGTTCCCAAGTATCCTTGGGGTTGCTGGAAAGCAGAACGTGTTTCAAAGTTCTTAAAATAAAATCTTTAACTTTGAAAGCACAATCCATTCTGCTTTTTATAGGAGTCAGTGGAGTTGAAATCCTTGGAGAAGGAGATTTTATTTCAGGGACTATTGATTCTACCAGGAAGAAACAGAACAAAGTACAGGACATGTTGCCATTTGTGGCAAACTAGTTGACACTTTTCATAATAAAATTGAAGAGAAAAGCAGCCAACTAACCAGAGTTGGAATAAAAAGGAATAAAGGCTTTACTCCTGAAAGTTTAAACGGACTGCAAATGTAAGAAGACAATATTTAACAGACAAGGATGCCAAGAAATCCCTAATCATCCAGGTGAATGCCACCTGCTGTGGTCCACCTGAATTCATAGGCAGTGACATAGGCCTGACTTGGGGATTTCTACCCTTAGGGTCACCAAATGAGGCAGAAACCTGGGATACAGTGATAAATTCTGAAAGACACCAAGGTGGAGGGGAGAATCTTTCTTCATAAGTTGTATAGTTGAAATATAGGTATATAAAGACCAGCCTTGTTTTATCTGAGATTCAGTCACAGGTTGACTTATTTAAAATAATTCACAGTGGAATAAAATAAAACCATGAAGATCGTCAGAAGTTATTAGAGTTTTAGAGTCACAATCTGATCCAATTAATATCAAAGATAGTCATAATAATTGAGAAGGTTTTGAAAAAATTTTGAAAAAAATGAAGATACTCTAAACCTAGAAGAATAAATGTTTGGCTGTCTTTTATCCTTATGCCCTGATTCATTTTTGGTTTTCTAATCATTGTATTTTTCCCAATTAGATTTTAATTCTGTAATTTTTTTTCTATCCCTTTGTATTTCTGTGCTCTTTTACAAACATTGCATGGAATATACAAGCTATAAGGTCCTGCACACTATTTTCTGTGCACTTAAAGAAGTAGCATTGTGAATGTTCTCAGATTACACCTGTAGTATCATGCACCACCTTCAGGAATTGTCAATCTTAAACAAAGTGGGGAAAACATATAATGTTTTGAGCATTTCTAGGATGATCCCTAACTTCTGGGTCTTCTGTCTCAACCTTATACCCCTCCCCTTGCTTTATCTAATTAAAACATCCTTTCAGTAATGTATTTGCCTTCAATTGCTTACACACTGGTATGATTTATGAGATAGTGCAATCACTGCAATTGGCTGTGGGATGAAAGGCGTGGTCGCTAAATATGAAAGTATTCAAGTCAGGGAAATTTGTGCAGTTCAGGATAGTCACGTCTCGTCCTCAAATTATCAATTTATGTTCCTTCTATATTCTGCCATTAGCAGTCAGTATCAATTGAACAAACTCAAGCTGAGAGATTAAGATATGAGTGACATGACTAAGCCATTCATTATGAATGAAATTAATGAAAGTAAATGAACATACAACACCATTTTAATTAATATATCAATGGCAATTAGGGTGCTGTTTTGAAGGTTTCGTTGTTTTTGAAAACTATGAATGCCCAAATCAAATATTTTAATGATTATCGTAGAAGAAGCAAAGCAAAAGTAATAAAGATGTGTATCATATTATTCTCGATGGCACATAACAACAACAACAAGAACATCATATTATTCTAAAAAAAAAAAAAAGAACAACAACAACAAGACCATTGACAGTGTTGTGAATTTAAAAGTTAACTGGAGATTGACAGAGTCCACAACATAAACATGAATTTTGCTTGCTCAGCAATAAAAACTATAAACCAAACCAAACCAAACTCACTGCCATCGAGTCGATTCCGACTCATAGCAACCCTTCCTTGGCTTTCTCAGGTGGTATCTCTACAGAAATAGATTTCCCAATCTTCCTTCCAAGGAGTTGCTGGTGGGTTTGAAACGCCAGGCTTCTGGTTAGTAGTCAAATGCCTTAGGCACTAAACCACATATCCTGTGTCTTTCAAGCACTTAAAGTTACATGTTGTCAAATTATATTTCAGAATGTTATAGATTCCACTTTAAAGAAAACAAACTTTTATATAGAATATTGTATGATATCTAATCTGTAGAAGTAGAAAGTGATAGAAATGAAAGTTATTGATATTTGAGGTATAGGGCATTTTAGAGAAGGCAGAAAAGCATAAAATGAAATTACAATTTCTCTTCTTGAGTTACTGTTTCTCAATTCTAATATAAAATGTTTGCCAAACAGGGAGATGAGGAATTATTTTATAGGAATAATATTAGAAAACAGAAAATGCTTAGTTTTGATATCTAAATAATTAAGAAATGAAATATGAGTTTAGAATGAAAATTCTTTAGACTGTCATATTTTATCAGGGTCTTCTATAAACAAATAGTGAAAAAGCCATAAATAAGAATTAGTAGATGTATGTCTTTGATCCAGATGTTCTACTACTTCAATTCTTGAGGATCATCTCAATTTACTTTATCTTTAAAACAAGAGTACTAGATGATATGAATTTTATCAGATTGGCTTCAAATTTAATGCTTCAGTGCTAGCTTGCCAAATCTATGTATGTTTTAATACCTCTCACAAGTAATCATTTAAACTCTGTAGGAAAAAGATTAATAAGGAAAAGATGAAATATATGTAATATTGTTATTTATCCCTAATATCAACCATCAGAAGAATTCAAATAAGAAAATTGCTCTCAAAAATTATGATCATGCATCAAAATAAGAATAATAGTAATAATAATGATAATGATACCCATAACAATGGAGGAACAATGTGCTTCAGCTCTTAGTACTCAATGTTGGTATGATCCACCTGTTTGTCCATGTGATTGCAGCTCAATCTCTACCATATGGTAGAGGGAGGTTGGCAAAATGACTGGACATCCAGTGGCATCATAGCCATATTAGGAAGGTAGAAGTTAGGAAGACTTTTGAGTCATTATAGGAGAGGATGTTGATACCAAAACCTTTTTTTTTTTCTTTTTATTCATAGTAGTCTCTTGAGTTAAACAACCCAAACTCTAGAGATATCATCAATGAGGACAAATGTAGCTGTATCCATTCCACACAAACACTATTCTGCTGTAGGGGGTATTCATTTCTTTTAAAATAATTTTTTTTAAAAATGTCCCTGAATTTGAATCTGGTGTTTAGAAGTAGTTGCTCAAAAATTAACATGAAGATCAAAACCAATTTTATCCATGTTGTTGTTGCTATTGTTATTAGGTGCTGTCCAGTTGCTTCTGACTCATAGTGACCCCATGCCCAGCAGAATGAAACACTGCCCGATCCCATGCCAGCTCCATGATCCTTGCTATCCTTGAGCCATTGTCGCAGCCACCATGTCAATCCATCTCATCGAAGGCCTTTCCCTCTTTCATCGACCCTCCACCTTACCAAGCATGATATACTTCTCCAGGGA
>NW_006922004.1:604786-608013 GCF_000298275.1 Orycteropus afer afer | reverse complement strand
GGTTTAGTCCACTTTTGTATCCTTCCCTTCAAGGCTCAGGGGTCCAAGATTATCTTCTGTGTCTGTGTTAATTGGTTTCCCTTTTCTTTGTTGAAGAGCGTCTGTGCAGTCCTTGTGCCTAGTCTGCCATCTTCCTAACTCTCTCTCTTTTTCCTCTTTAGTGAACAAAATTTATAGTAATTTCAATTACCACTTTCACCTAAAGTATATTTCATATGAAGTTTAGTGTATTCATCTGAAGGTGAAATTGTATTTCTTATTTTAATAAATCAAAAAGCATAGAACCGGTTCTCTTCTAGATGAATTCTTCTTTCTCCTGTAATTTGTATTTACCTGGTACAAAGAACATACCTGAGGCTACATGCCTTTTCAACAGCAGAAGCGAATAATGTCCTCTAACCAATGCTATGTGGTTTTAGAAATGTCAGTGGATTATTAGAGAGTCTCATTCAGAAAGCTCTGAGTACACACTGAATCATTAAAGAAAAAAAATTTAAAAAGCAATAAACTGAATGAATTGTAACAGACTTTGAAGTTGAAGGAGACTGTGAGAGGGAGTGAGTGAGTGAGTGAGTGACAGAGACACAGAGAGTGAGATTATATTTCTCCATGTATTTTACTCATGGAAAGAGGATTTATTATCAGTTCTGAAAAGGCTAGTCTTCCCTTATTCAGGGATCTCAGTTCTTTTTAAAATAAGATATATGTGGATGGAGTTCATTTAGCACATAGGATTAAGAGGCAGTGACAAGGCCTGAGGGATCTTACTTACCCCTTCCAGAGCAAGGCAGACTCGAGCTTCCCTGGCACTTCCTGATACTCTCTTCGGCTGACAGTGGGCAGGAACGTGGGTGTTCACACTTTTTACCATACCAACCTACTTTGCAGTCACATCTTCCACAATTACACTGTCCATGACCTTTACAATGAGAGTAATAAGAAAAAGATATATAAAGATAATGAAATCAGAATTAGTTTTCATCA
This sequence comes from Orycteropus afer afer, assembly GCF_000298275.1. Classification (NCBI taxonomy): domain Eukaryota; kingdom Metazoa; phylum Chordata; class Mammalia; order Tubulidentata; family Orycteropodidae; genus Orycteropus; species Orycteropus afer. Next base: position 607,029 of record NW_006922004.1, on the reverse strand, counting down.
TAACAGTGAATGTCACAAATGAGTCAGGATCTTAATGAACAAAATATGAAATATTAAGGGAAAAGCAATTTTTCCTTCATTTCTCAAATAACTGATTTATATTAATTGTTCACCAGAGGTAAAGAAAATCAACAAAACCAAACCCATTGCTGTTGAATCTTTTCCAATTTATAACAACCCTATAAGACAGCGTAAAGCTTCCTCATAGCGTTTCCAATGCTGTAAATCTTTATGGAAACTGACTGCCTCACCTTTCTCCCATGGAGTGGCTGACTTTTTGGTTAATGGCTTAAGGACTTAACCACTGCACAAACAGGGTTCTTTCAGTAAGTCCAGATAAGATAAAATTTAATAGTGTTATAAAGTTGAATCTATCAAAATCCAGGTGTATACAATTTTACTGGTCTGCTAGACCCTAAAAGGACTATTTAGCATTTGATAGATTTGGCAATTAACTCATGTGAAACGCAGCCAAGGGAAATGAAAACAACTTGTTTTGGAAACAAAATCCTTATCTTTGGGAGTTTCACACATTTTATTTTCATTGGGTTTTTACTACTAATTGTGTGCTTAGCCTAGGGACTCCTAGCCTAAAACCAATCACTTGTGTGGAGTTCACAATCCTTGAAGACCAATTCAATATACACAAAAGAGGTCAAGAAAGAGATTAAATTTCTTTACAATTGGACACAGACCATAAAGAATTGGGATGAGTAGTGCAATGGTACAGTAAAAGCACAGGTAGATTACCAATAAAATAATGGGTTCACACTCTGGTTCTGCTATTTTCAGAGTTAGGCTGATCAAATGGCCAGCTTTCGTGGATTTTCCTCATTTTTCAAACAGGATAATAATATTTGATTTATTTACATTTTAGCAAAGTACATTCTACATCTTAAAATACTACATAATGTGAGTTACTGTTATTTTTATGCATTTGATCACACATATGTAACCAAGTAGGACTAGAACAGAAAGCATGATCATTTCAACTGAGCCTTTCTAATTCCCAATAAACATCCAGATACTCAATCTTACAGATGCAGAATAAAGTGAGTTTCTATAATTAATCAAGACTTGTGTGAAGAATTTAAAGAAAGTAGAATTTCACTTTTTAAACAAATAAAATATAACACTAATGGATGGAAATCATGCTATTATATGTCTTTGGCATATGATAGTGACATATGTCACACAATATGGAAGTTTACCTTCAGTGCAAACCAGCCTGTTCAATTAATATTCTATGAGATTCTGTGCAAAGATGTCCATCTTCTGAGTTTGAAGATATTGGAAACATTTCACACATTGAACTATTACCTTGGATCTTTATGGTGCAAATCATAAAGTCACAGAAGGTGAAAATGAGATGAGATTATTAGGAATCATTTGATCCAAATATCTCATTTAATAATAAATTCAATTCAATAAACATTTACTGAGCATCGACCATGTAGCAGAGTCTATTCAACAACTGGATGTCATCAACCCTTCAAGCTCATAATTTAAAAGGAAAGAAAGTTCAATAATTACCATATTTGAAAGATGTGGATATGATCATTTAGATTTTCAAATATGAGAATGTTTTATTATAACGTTGTTGTTGTTCTGTGCCATTGAGTCAGCTCTGACTCATAGCGACCCCTCCTTGGGTTTCCGAGGCAGTATCACTATGGAAGTAGATTGCCCAACCTTCCTTCTGAGGAGTGGATAGTGGGATTGAACCACCAGCCTTCTGGTTAGCAGTCAAGTGCCTTAGACACTATGCTACCAGAGCTCCTTTTATTATAATGATTTATTATTAATAATGATTATATATTAGAGATTATTGATTTTTATGACTTTACCACTTTCTCAGCTTAAGCATTTCTGGTTCTTCTTCCCAACTGTCATCTGATAGAGGAAGAAAGTTTCCAAAAAAGCCATGGTGTCAATGTATACATAAGTAAAAGTTCTTTTTTTTTACTTTTTTTTTTTTTTAAATTGTGATTTGGGTGAAGATTTACAGAGCAAATTCACTTTCCATACAGCAGTTCACATGTACTTTGTCTCATGTCATTGACCACAGTTTACCCCAATGCAACAGCTCCCCTCCCACTTCCTCCCCATAGTTACCTCTTCCCAGTATCTGTTCCTTCATACACTCCTGCCCCCTGAGCTGTCTCCCTGTGCATAGGCAGCCTGTCTTTCTCCCATGGTTGTTCTCTCCAAGGAGTGTGTCTACTTGAGGTAAATGTTCAACT
>NW_006922004.1:604180-604686 GCF_000298275.1 Orycteropus afer afer | reverse complement strand
ATTAAACACAGTTTGGAATTTCCTCACAAAGTTAAACATAGATTTACCATATGATTTAGTAGTTTCATTCCTCTCTCCATAATATATATATTATGGAACCCTGGTACCATAGTGCCTAAGGCATTTGACTGCTAACCAGAACACTGGTGGTTCAAACCCACCAGCCACTCCTCTGAAGGAAGGTTGGGCAATCTACTTCTGTAGTAATACTACCTCAGGAACCCAAGGAGGGGTCGTTATGAGTCAGATCCACTCAATGGCAGTGGTTTTTAACAACAACAACATAAGATAAATAAAAACTTATGTCCACATAAAACTTCAACATGAATGTTCATAAAAGCATTATTCCTAATAGCTAAAAAATAGAAATAACACAAATGTCCTTCAATTGATAAGAAGATAAACAAATGTGGTAAAGCACATAATGGAAGATTATTCAGCCATAAAGAGGAATAGCGTAGTGTACATGCTGTAACAGAGATGAATCTTGAAAACATAATGCTAAG
>NW_006922004.1:581975-604080 GCF_000298275.1 Orycteropus afer afer | reverse complement strand
GTCGCAGCCACCATGTCAATCCATCTCATCGAAGGCCTTTCCCTCTTTCATCGACCCTCCACCTTACCAAGCATGATATACTTCTCCAGGGAATGGTCCCCTCTGACAACATGACCAAAGTAGGTAAGAGAAGTCTGGCCATCCTCCCTTCTAAGGAGCATCTCAGCTGCACTTCTTCCAGGACAGATCTGTTAGTTCTTTTGGCAGTCCATGGTACCTTCAGCATTCTTCGCCAGCACCACAACTCAAAAACATCAACTCTTCTTCTGTCTTCCTTATTCATTGTCCAGCTCTCACGTGCATACATGTGAGGCAATTGGAAATATCATGGCCTGTGTCAGGTGCACCTTAGTCCTCAAGGAGACATCCTTGCTCCTCAGCACTTTAAAGAGTTCCTTCGCAGCTGACCTACCCAGTGCTACACATCATCTAATGTCCTGACTGCTGCTTCCATTGGCCTTGATTATTTTATCCATAGGTAAGAGCTTTAGGAAATAAATTCAGTCAAAACAGTAGCTGCTATTTTAATAAAACAGTAAGTTTGATATATTGATTTTCCTTTCAAGATAATGTAAGCCTTGTATATTTAGTCATTTCCTTCAGTTTCTTTGCTTAATTACCTTTGTAATCCAAAATAATAAATTTCCCCATCTATTACTGTTGTGTCAAATGATTCAATTTCCATAAATAATGCAATTCTAAGACAATTCTTTATTTCATCATTTTGGTAGGTAGAACAAGTTAAAACACAAAGTTTAAGGTCATACAGAAGGAGTATATTTTTCTAACTATAGGATTTGGGGAATAGATCAGAGTCATAAACAACTATCTTCAAAGGAGTTATTTCAGAATCAGGAAGTAAATTCAGTAGAAAAACTGAACGCTGGTCAATACACTTTGGGATAGCTGGTAATGATGGTTCAGTTATGTTAGCCACCTTTGATTTTGTCAATAGTTTTGTCTTTGAGCTGATATGTGTGTGTACATGTGTATATGCACATTTATGTATGTGTATGAGTCTTATTTCTGCAAGGATGAATGTACACACACACAAGCACACATACACACTTCATGTGAATGACGGAAAGTAAGTAGGAATTGAAGAAGCAATTATTTTTATTTAGAGGTATTTTGGTGGCATAGTGCCTATGGCATTTGACTGCTAACCAGAAGGCTGGTGGTTCAAACCCACCAGCCACTCCTCAGAAGGAACACTGGACAATCTACTTCCATACAGATAACACCTGGGAAACCCAAGGAGGGGTTGCTATGAGTCAGAATCAACTTGATTGTGGTGAGTTTTTTTTTTTTTTTTTCCTTTTCTTTTTCCATGTTCCTATACATCTGATGTTGTTGTTGTTGTTAAGTGCCATAGAGTCAGGTTCAACTCACAGTAAACGTATGTAAACATAACATAACAAAACACTTCCTGGTCCTGCACCATACTCATTATCATTGCCATGCTTGAGCTCATCATCACAGCCACTGTGTCAATCTACCCCATCTACTTTACCCAGCATGATATCCTTCTCCAGCCACCGGTCCCTTCAGGCAACATGAACAAAGTATGTGATAAGTTTGGCCATTCTCTCTTCTAAGGAGCATTCCAGTTCTACTTTTTCCAAAACAGATTTCTTTCATTCTTCTGGCAGTCCATGGTATTTTCAACATTCTTCACCAAAATCACAATTCAAATGCATTAAATCTTCCATCTTCCTTATTCCTTGTCCAGCTTTCACATTCATATGAGGCTACTGGAAACACCATGGCCTGGGCCAAGCCCACTTTAGTCTTCAAAGTGACATCTTCACACTTAAACACTTTAAAGAGGTAGTTTGCTCAATGCAATATGTCATTTGATTTCTTGACTGCTGTTTCCATTGGTGTTGATTGTGGAAGCAGGTAAAATTAAATCCTTGACAACTTCAGTTTTTTCTCCATTTATTATGATGTTGCTTTTTGGTCTATTTGTGAAGATGTCTTTTTTCCTTGTGTGGAGGTGTTATCCATATTGCAGGCAGTGGTCGTTGATCTTTACCAGTAAGTGCTTCAAGTCTTCTTCACTTTCAGGTTGTGTTATTTGTATATTGCTTGTTGTTAATGAGTTTCCCTCCAATCCTGCTGCTACATCTTCTTCATGTAATCCAGCTTCTCAGATTATCTGCTGAGCATACAGGTTGAATAAGTATGGTGAATAGATGCAACCCTGACACACACCTTTCCTGATTTTAAACCATACAATATCCCCTTTTTCTGTTCAAACAACTGCCTCTTGGTCTATGTACAGGTTCCTCATGAGCACAATTAAGTGTTCTGGAATTCTAATTCTTCTCAATGTTATCCATAATTTGTTATGATCCACACGGTCAAATGCCTTTGCATAGTCATTAAAGCACAAGTAAACATCTTTCTGGTATTTACTGTTGCCCAATATTTATCTAACATCATCAATAATATCACTTATTTAATTCCCTCTTCTGAATCTGGATTGAATTTCTGGCACTTTCCTGTCAATACACTGCTGTGACTACTTGTGAATTATCTTCAGCAAAATTTCACTTGCTTGTAATAAGGCATTTGACTACTAACCACAAGGCTGGCAGTTCAAACTTACCAGCCACTCCTCAAAAGGAAGATTGGACAATCTACTTCCATAGAGATACCACTTCAGAAACCCAAGAAGGGGCCATTATGAGTCAGAATCCACAAGATGGGTGTGAATTCCATTCAGTTTGGTAATATTAATGATATTGTTTGATGATTTCTGCATTCTGTGGGATCATCTTTCTTGAGAATGGTAAAAATACAGAACTCTTCCAGTCAGTTGGCCAGGTGCCTGTCTTCCAAATTTCTTGGCATAAACAATCGAGTGCCTCCAGTGCTGCATCCATTTGCTGAAATATCTCAGTGAATATTCTGTCAATCACTGGAGTTTTGTTTTTCACCAATTCTTTCAGTGCAGCTTGAATATCTTCCTTCAATATCATCGGTTTGGTCATATACTACTTCCTGAAGTAGCCTAACGTTAACCAATTCTTTTTGGTACAATGACTCTGTGCATTCGTTCCATCTTCTTTTGATGCTTCATGCATCATTCAATATTTTACCCACAGAATTTTTCAATATCAAACTCAAGTCTTGATTTTTTTCCCTTTAGTTCTTTCATCTTGAGAAATGCCAATTGTGTTCTTCTCTTTTGGTTTTCTAGCTCTAGGTCTTTGCACAATTCATTGTAATACTTTATTCAAGCTGCCCTTTGAAATCTTCTTTTCAACTCTTTTACCTCATTATTTCTTTCATTTGCCTTGTTGTTGTTATTGTTATCGTGTGCCGTCGAGTCAACCCTGACTCATAGCAACTCCTCCTTGGGTTTCTGAGGCAGTATCACTATGGAAGTAGATTGCCCAATCTTCCTTCTGAGGAGTGGCTGGTGGGTTTGAACCGCCAGCCTTCTGGTTAGCAGTCAAGTGCCTTAGGCACTATGCTACCAGAGCTCCTTCCATTTGCCTTAGCTACTCTTATGTTCAAGAGCAAGTTTCAGGGTCTCTTCCAACATCCATTTTGATCTTTTCTTCATTTCCTATCCTTTTTATTACTTTTTTCCTTTCTTCATGTATGATATTCTTGGTGGCATCCCACAACTCATCTGGTCTTCAGTCACTGGTGTTCAATGCATTGAACTTTGTGGTGCAGTAAATTACCTGGTATGGTTTTTCTAGCCATAAGTCTTTGTAAACTCTGTGGTGGAATTTTCTGTGAGCATCTGAGGAGCTCCTTATTGTAAAAGTTATTCACCTGGAGTATTTCTGTTGGCGCAACACAAAGCAATGTTCTGGGAGGTTCCCGCTCTCTCTCACATGCTTAGAATTCTGATATTATGATTGTTTAGTTTGGCCACTCTGCTGGGCTCAAAAGGAGGCCTCTTAGAGGCAGAACTCTCTCTGACCTTTGGCTGAGGAAGATGTGCTGCTGAGAAAGAGATTCCGAGAGACATGCATTGCTGGGAAAGAGACTGAGAGAGACTGTTGGGTGAGAGACGGTGGGCTGGGAGAGAGACTAAGTGTTTTCCCTGAACTTGAACTGTAGCTTGGTCCTTCCCTAATAAACCCCATAATCTGTGAGTTCTGTGTGGCCACTGCAGTGAGTTATCAAACCCAGCAGAAAGGTGGTGAGTATTGCAGGAGGAATGTTGGTGTCAGGGTTGGTGAAAGGGCTGGAGGGAGGCAGCATGTCTGGCCTCACAGTAATGGGCCTTGGGCTCTGATGGTAATTCTGTCTTCCTCTTGTGGGGTTAGAGGAGGTCAGAACATGTGGCCTCCCTGCCTTTTTAGCAAACCTATTCTTCATATGGTCTCTAAATTCAGTGGGATATACTCAAGGTCATATTTTTGACTCTTATGGACTTGTTTTAATTTTCTTCAGCTTCAACTTATACCTGAAGATGCACAACTGATAATCTGTTCCACAGTCAACCTTTGACCTTGTTCTGACTGATGATATTAAGCTTCTCCATTTCCTCTTTCCACAGATGCAGTTGATTTGATTCCTGTATATTCCATCTGGTGCAGTCCATGTGTGTAGTGACCATTTATGTTGTTTATAAAAACTGTATCCAATGAATAAGTCATTGGTAATGCAAAATTCTATCATGTAATCTCCAGGGTCATTTCTATAACAAAGTCCATATTTTCCAACTACCAATGCTTCTTCTTTGTTTCCAACTTTCACATTCCAATCACCAGTAATTATCAATACATGTTGGTTACATTTTTGGTCAATTTCAGAATGCAGAGGTTGGTAAAACCATTCAATTTCTTCATCCCCCTGATGTAGTTGGCACAAAATATTTTCTTTTGAATGAGTTTTTAAGTGAATGGTTGGATGCATTGAAAGAGAGGGGATGAATAAAATGTCAATTAAAAGTCAAGTTAAACTTATCCATTTAGAGATTTCCCTTGTATTTAAATAAGACCAACTCTCTTAGTACTACATGAATAGGAGCTAAAAATAAAGCTCCTCCTTGCAAATCATAGGAGAATACTGCTGTGTTTGGGTTACTTCTGTTTCACAAGACAAAAGTATGAACATATTCAATAATCAAATATGTGTCACCCTTCCTACAGTGCAACCAGACTGGTACTTGGGGCAACTGTAGATATTAATAACCCACGAAGCATAAAAGATAGAATTCTACTGATTTAGTAAGACTGAAGTGACACTCCAGAGGTTGGTACTTGCCTCAAATGAGAAGAATGTTGACAGAACCTTACAAAAGTAAGTTTGATAATAATTTTGAGCAACCTGGGGACAGCTCTTCCTTAACGAAATAATGTGAGATTATTTTTAGTTGGATCACCATGGGCTACCTGAGTTTTTAGAAGACACTTAATAGTAGTGTGAAGTTTTTCAAGTTGCTTAATTTCTCTGAATCTGTTTCTTCTGAACATGTTAATGTGTAGATAATGATATCTTCCTCTCTGAGTTATCCTGGAAATATAATGGAATGCAATATGTGAAGGAACTTGGCAATGATCTAACATGGAATGGTGTCTATTAATGTGATTTTCTGCTTTCCTAAGTTCACCATTCTGAGATTGGGAGCCAGGCTGTGGAGGGCAGGCCACATTCAATTCATTTCAACCAATGATTAGTAAACCACAGTTATCAGGCCGGTGTCTTATTGCTTAAATGACACTCTATTGCCCTATCACTTTTTCCCACTCTTCCTTGTCTCTAACTACAGCATGGAGATCACATATAAAGAGGTTAAGTGTTCTCTCTCAAACTCCTATCATGATAATACTCCTCAAACACCCTGCCAAACCTGTCCAATCCCAACCGACTAACTTTACCCGAGAACTCATAGCATAGGGAAGCATAAAAAATATGAGGAAAATGGAAAATAGGGCCAAAGTCAGAAGCACGGAGCAGGTAGAGTAGAAAACTACATATTACAGAGGTTTCCTTCACCTGCCTAAGTTATAGTAACAACTCTAATCCTAAATAACATGCAACAGGAATTGTAAGCTTATAAAAGGATTGAAGAGCCATTATTTATCTTCACTTCATACTGCCATTCCTTAAAATGAGACAAAACAGTGCACAATTATATGCATGTGCATGTATGCCCCAGCATATGTGTGTGTAGAGAAAGAGACATCATAGCTTATGCTTAATAATACCACAATATTAACTCAATTATATATACCAGTTCTATAAGCTGTTTCCTCTGATCTTGACAGGTACACAAGCTTGACAGTTATTTGAATTTTTCAACACCACTACAGAAATCAAGATCAGACTTGCAATCATGAGTTTAACCTGGAACAATGTACTTTATATAAAAAAAGGCACCAGATTAGAAAGCTACCAATTTACAGTCTATATATGTTTTGATTATGTCCATTATGTTTTTATTTTACAATTATGTGAATCCATGTTTTATCAAATATACAATCTTAAAATGATATTCTTAAATGGTGTTTCCTGAATCCCAGTGTAGTTTTAATAGCTCTAAATTTTCATGTTCATCTCTGACACTTCAGAACAACATATTGAAAATATCAACCTTGATTTACCATTGATCTTTTATACTTGATGTGTCCAGAACCAAACTTGACAACTTCCACCTATATTCACCATTTCAGTAAAATGGCTCTAAAATTTACCCAGATGACTGGACTAGAACACTAGTGATTATCACATGCCTGCTTAAAACCATCACTCACATCTCATTGCTTTTAGAATAAAGTCTAGGATAAAAACTCCTCCCATTTCATGTTTCTCTAGCTGGACTTCTACCACACACTTGCACATTCTGGAAATATCAAACTAATTCCAGTCTTGGCACATATCACATGCCTCATATTTCTCTGCTTGGAATGCCCTTCTCAACTCTCTTGACCTGTAAGCATACCCTTGGAGGCAGGGCCCTGGTGCATTGTGATCTGAGCCATACAACACCACCTGCATGAGATGCCCGATCACCCTAATTGTAATGTCAAAAATACCCATCCTCCAACATTCTCTACACTCTTCTCTGCCCTATTTCAATCCCTAGTACTATGATTATGAAAAATATGCAGTACTGACTTACGATATATTTACTTATTGTTTTTCCTGTACCACAAGGATGTAAACTCCATGATGGCAAGAATTTTATATTTTGTTCAATACTATGTCCCCAGTGTCTAAAGAGAAAAGTAAACAAATGCATGAATATGCAAATCTTCCATTCCATAGTATATTTAAATTGTATGTTTATGTGGCAGTTTTCTTTGTTCAATGGCAAATTTCTCAAGAGCAGAGCTTTTTGATTTTTTTTGCCCTATTATCTCACATGGGCCCTCTGGCATAGTTGGTCTCAATAAATGTTTGGTGTATTAAATCCCACTTTAACTGACAATCAGTAGAATAAAAACATTTAAATTTCTTCAAATTCATAGACTATGATTCTATGTCTTAGTTCTGGGACTTTGGGCAACTTCTTTGAGTGTCAGTATCTTCAAGTACAAAATGAGAGAGAATATATTTCCTACTTCAAAAGTTTTTATGAAGAATAAGTGCAACAATCTAGAAAGTGCTTAGCACAGTCTGTCATATAGAATCCACTGATAGATGTTAACTATTTTATTATCATTTTATTGATAATGATAATGAAGGACATTCAAAAATATAATGAATAGTAGCAAAATCTGAAAAGGGCATTCCCTCAAGAAGACAGTGTTCACAAAATGATTAGGTAATCTTCCCAAGTGTGAGGGGCAATCAGAGAGAACCCTTATGGAATGTGAAGTTTTAGCAGCACTCTCCTTGGTGAGGTCAGAGAAGCATTTGAAGCTACATAGTTATAATGACATGGGTCAGCTCTTTATCTCCCCTTGCTGGCACATTTTCAGGGCATCAGCAGACTTTTCTGCTCATCCACACCAATCAAACAGTCAAGCTTAAAGAGAGGGATATCCATATGTCTCTGACTTCTGGATTGTCAAATAGAACCAGACTGAAAATCCACAACTCCATTTAAACTAAATGATGCTTTTTTCAGATAAATGTGACTATATCTTTCTTCTCCAATTTGAATCATTAACAATTCTGGAAAGATGAATTTATTTGTTTGCATTTAGATTATGAGTTCTGTAAATTAAGGATCATGCTTATCTGTTTCACTGTTGGGTCCAATACTCCAGACATAGCTCAGACTCTGGCAAATAGTATCTGCTCCATAAATATTTATAGAATCAATTATTTAATCCACTAATTGATAGTCAATTCTTGGCTAGCTATCTAGAATAATTTCAGTACAAATTCTGTCAAGTATTGTTGTTGTTGTTAGATGCTGTCCCATCAGCTTCCAACTCACGGCGACCCCATGTACATCAGACAGTTGTGATCTGCAAGGTTTTAATTGTCTGATTTTTCAAAAGTAGATTGCCAGGACTTTCTTGTTAGTCCATCTTGGTATGGGAGCTCCACTGAATCCTGGTGAGCAGCATAGCAACGCAAAAGCCTCCACTGAAAGCTGTGTGGTGACTGTGCTTGAAATGCATTGGCCAGGTATGGAAACTGGAACTCCTGCATGGAAGGCAAAAATTCTACCACTGAACCACCACTCACCCCATCAAGATATTAAAACATAAAAATATCCTGGAGAATTATATCATCCCAAGTTTTGTAATATAATAACATATATATCATAATGGAAGCTATCCTATTTATTGGCATCAAGTCTATTAGCTATGTATTCTCTCCAGTATCACAAACTGGCAGACGAGTGGTGGTTTGTATTCTCAGAGTTCAGTATTAGATATCTGGAGCTATTGGTTATCTTCAGTTAAAAATTTAGAGTTAGCTGCACTTTCACATCTAGTCTTTTCCAAATTCATGAATTCTCTGATGGTTTCCCAAGTTGCTAGTAGAAATACAGCAAACATACAATGCTTCAGAATGCAGATTTACTTCTATAGCAGCTGAAACCCACTAGCCACTCTTCAGAAGGAAGATGGGGCAATCTACTTCCATAAAGAATTACTGCTTTAGAAAGCCAATGGGGGTTGCTATGAGTCAGAATCAACTTGATGGCAGTGGGTTTGGTTTGGTTTTATAGTTTATGTGAGAATCAGAGAAAATATTGCCAATAAGAAAATGGAATCACTTTATTTAAAATTAGGAATTAGGATAGCACTTACCTGAACAGAAGTCATCAGAATATCTGTCATAAACAGCTCTACAGTCCCTTTCATCACACTCGCAGGTGTCTCCATGAATATCTCCCCAGTCCCCCGTGGGATCAACATCATGGCAAGAACATTCACCACAAACACAAATCCCTAGGAGGGAAAAATATATATGTCTAGTCAAGAAAAAATCATAGAAGAAAACATCTTAAATATCACTTTGTTTTTTTTCTGCTTACTTTGTTTTTGGGAAACACTCATATTCAAATCCTACTCGGCAGCAGTGAGTTTTTTTTTTTTTTTTTTTTTTGTTGTTGTTTGTTTGTTTGTTTTATAAAGGAAAAGAATTCTCTAATGCTGGTAGTAGAGATTTCTGAATAAATAGGCAAAAGTTATTATCTATGTCTCTAATTATGTGAGATTTTGGGATGTGTCACTTAATGAAAGATACAATCTTTGTCCTGATAAAAAGCTCATAATCTAATTGATGATAAGAATGCTAATGATGGAAAAGTTAGCAAACAAAAAAGTATGAATGCTGCTATTTTGTAAACTAGGGTATAAACACTCTGAGTGTTTTGTGAAAGGAGGCTAAGTGTGGGCTGTAGGACTTCAGAGTAAACGGTCTGGAAATGTAGAGAGGTGGGAAAACGGTTCATAAGAGAGACTGGAGGTAGAATGACCCTAGGAAAATCCAGAGAGAAAGATAACAAAGTGGGGAAGGGAGAGGTATGGGGATCCTGAGGAGCCCTGTATCATTGGAGCAGAAGATTGAGGAAGACTAAGAAGTTAGGTTTGCTAGGCCAGAAGAGCCAAATTTTAGAAGACCTTGGAAATCAGGCTGAGAGAGATATTTGGAGATGTGAGCAGCAAAATGCTCAGTTATAAATCATGTTTACTTTGTATGGATTATCAGTATTTGTCCTTAGGGGAACCAGTTAATTATTTTAGGAGAAAAAAAATAGTTAAATCTCCTTCTCACCTCTTACATCAAAATAAATTTCAGTTAAACATTTAAGTATATAAAATAGACCTATAGAATAAGAAGGATATGCCTTTTTAAACAAAGCCTGCATGCAGAATTACTAAAAGGAAAAGAAAGAGTAGTTTTAACTACAAGAAAGATCTAAATGTTTAGTTGGGAGCAAAATGTCATAAACAAATTAAGACTATACAAAATGGAATAAATAGGCATGTGTATGTAAAAGACAAGGAGCAACTTTCACAAATAAATTAAAATTCTTACAAGTAATATGTAAATAATAAATATGCCAAAAACAAAATGTATAAAAGCAAAAAACAAAACAAAACAAAAAAATACCACCCAAAAATACCAATAGGGAATTCTGTAGAGAAATAACAATGATAAATAATCATGAAACCTGTTTACCACTGAGCCCACTATTAGTAAGGAAAGGAGGAATTATTAACAATCGTGGAAGGATTATTATTATTGAGTTAGAATTATGTGGGATGATAGGTTGGTAGAAGTGAAACAGATGGCAAGTGTCCAGAGCCACTGAGGGTGTGGGATGGTGGGTACTGCAAGTAGAACACAAACTGGTACAACTTTCTGGGTGGTGGTTTCACAATATATATATTTTTAAAATGTCTTTTTTATTTGGCATAGCAGTCTACTTCAATGAATTAATCCAAATGAAAGGAAAAGTACACAAATGTGCACGTTCAGGAATTTAAATGTGGTGGCATTTATGTTACAAAACAGCTAAAAATAACCTAAATAGTGATCAATGGGGAATTACTGTAGTAATGGTATATGTGTGGTACGGGCTTCTACGCAGTCATTACAAGTAATGCTTGCATTTCAGTTTTGTGGACATGGAAAGATACCCAAAATGAATGAAAACAAAAATAATAAATCAGTATATATACCATGATTGAATTTTTGTATTTAAAATATGAACATGTTTATGGAAGGCACAGAGGAATTTAAAAAAAGAAAGAAAAACAGACAAAGTCATGTAATAAAATGTAAAAAGGGGTTATATCTGGATGTTAGTATTATGACCCTTGATTTTTTCTTCATTACACCTATTTTATAATCTGGATTTTTGAAAAATAGATCTCATTGCTTTCATAATATTATAAATAAAGAGACAGGAAAGAGAGCTACCAGTCATGCTGTTTCAGTGAAGAAATTTCTAAGGCATGTGTGGAATAGCTTCAATGTGAAACTGAATAAATCATATGTTTAATAAAGGAAATTCTACCATCATTTAGTTTGGTTTGCAACACTGTTCTTTTGGCCCCTGAAGATGGGCTAAAAAAGATGAAAAGTTAGGCATGTGCAGGGACTAGTGTCACTCTCCTACCTAGGAAAGTACTGTTAAGGATGGAGTCCTAGGGTAGACACATCTGGTATCTTTGGAGAAAAACATTGATCATTTCAATGATGGTGCCTGACCCATCTTCATATAGCCCTCATTCTCACTAGCAGTAAGTCTTATTAAGGCATTCTGCTTCCTACATGCTTTGGCTAGTTGGCCAACATAGAAATCCTTAGGCACAAGGGAAAGGTGGGAGACAGGAAGCTAGATGGCTGATAGATGGGAAGTTAACTAAACTCAAACTCACTGCTGTTCAGTCGGATCCGACTCATAGAGACCCTTCCTTGGGTTTCTGAGGAAGTATCACTACAGAAGTAGATTGCCCAGTCTTCCTTCTGAGGAGTGGCTGGTGGGTTTGAACTGCCAGCCTACTGGTTACCAGCCAAATGCCTTAGGCACTACACCACCAGATGGGAAGTTAAGGCCTGTATTTCTCTAAAGGACATCTGCTATCTCTCAGAGGTCACATATCTCTGGTGCCACGCCCAACCCTTATGCATAGCCCAATCAATTTCACTTTTCTTTTCTCTCTTTTCAGTAGTACCTAAATGATGCTACATTCATCATAATGATGAATTCAAACATGTTGTTGTTGTTGTTATGTGCCGTCGAGTCAGCCCTGACTCATAGCGACCCCTCCTTGGGTTTCCGAGGCAGTATCACTGCGGAAGTAGGATTGCCCAATCTTCCTTCCGAGGAGTGGCTGATGGGTTTGAACTGCCAGCCTTCTGGTGAGCAGTCAACTGCCTTAGCCACTACGCTACCAGAGCTCCCGAATTCAAACATATTGAATAAAAATAACATAAGTAAAAAAATGTCTTTATATAATATATTAAAGTGAATTATTGTGACTTATAGTTATATCCATTTTGCATAAATTAAAGAAACGCTTTTTTTGAATTTTACTCCAAGTTCAGAACTTTTGTTTTCTTTTCTATAGGATCATAAATGTATCATATTTTACTCTTCTATCTTATTTTCAAAAAGGATAAAACTGATTGTATTTTAAGAATGTCTGTGTGAATATTATCTATTAAAATAAACCATTCATGTTGTTATGTGCTGTCAAGTGAATTCTGACTCGTTTCCAGCTACCTAGATTTTATAAGTTTATAGAAGGAAATATGACCATTTACTTATATCATCAAGTAGACAAATAAAAGTCCAATGTAAAGGAAGGAATATTGAATGCAATTATTCTCAGGGAATTTTTAAAATGTGTTTGAAGCTGTATAATTTGAGAAAAACAAATAGTAAACTTCCTTTAAATCATACTTATCAATACTAATATGATTTTTGGGAGCTCTGGTAGCATAGTGGCTAAGACAGTTGCCTGCTAACCAGACGGCTGGCAGTTCAAACCCACTAGCCACCCCTCAGAAGGAAGGTTGGGCAATCCTACTTCCGTAGTGATACTGCCTCGGAAACCCAAGGAGGGGTCGCTATGAGTCGGGGCTGACTCGACGGCACACAACAACAACAACAACAAAAAATATGATTTTTAAACTCATGTCTAAAGTCAGTCTAAATTTCATAGGGCTGTGTGCTGTCTTTTTTACGGGTGGAAATATTAAATTTGATGCATAGTATTTGTATTACCTGTGTTCAATATCAGATTTTTATCATTGCATTTAGAAGTTAAATGAGTGTACATCAATTCCGACTTTCAACCAAGCCTTCAATTTACCCATAATTAAGACAAGAGAGTTTTCTGAATGCTCTCTGGATAATTAGATGCTCATGGCGTAGATGGTTCTGTTAGTCAAGAGACATTTAACAGAAGTATCTACAAGAATTGCCTTTTAGCTGTATTGTAGTATTTCTGGATGGCTGCCAAAGAAATTACAGCCCCTGTGTTAACTATTTGTTCATTGAAGCTAAAAGAATGACAGATCTTTGTGTTTTCTTCTCAATATAAAACAAGAAAGAGAAGATTGTTTGTACGGCAAATGTTGATTTACATTAAAGTAAACAACTTTAAAAGATGACTTCCTCTCACAGGAAAGGAAAAGAGAAAAGGAGCATTAAGAATTAAGAGCTTTGTTTTCCTCCCAATTACGTAGTAACGTGTATGAATGCCACACCTCGGTTACTGCAGATTTTGCCATCTGGAGATGTGCATCTTCGCTTGCTCTCCCAGGGGGTGATGTCGCACTGGAATTCACATTTATCTCCATGCCAACCAGCCTCACAGTAACAGTTTCCACAGTAACACTTTCCATGGCCTTTACCCAAAATGAATTTTATACAGGGAGGAAAAAAAGCAAATTTTAAAGGCAGAATTAACTGTCTACCTCTTCTTGAACATTTTTGCCTTTGAAATAAAGTAACCGTTTCACATTCCTTACTTCAAATAATCAAAGCACATAGTTTGCCCTCCAAACACCACAATTGTGTCTATACTTACCAAAACACACAAATAAAGCAAACAAAGTGTCCTTTAATTTGCCTTAGTCAGGTAATAGATTAAAGCATGAATATTTTAAAAATAAATTACCTGAAAGTACATTACTTTGGAATCTCAAATGTGTGCCTCAAACTCAAATGTACATAAGCATTCACTCTAAGGGCATTTCTTGAATTAGTCATGACAACATTTCATTAGAAACCAACTATTGAGAAACCAATGGTGCATATTAACTTATATCCACAATATTAATGACTGGATCATTTTTAAAGCAAAATAAATATTTCATCTTTTCACTCAACTGCATCTCACAATCTGTTGTGTTCTACCACACAGAAAACAGATTTTCAGCCAAATCAATGTTTACTGCTCGTTTGGAGTGATAAAACACGATGGACCCTTGGTCTCACAATCCAACTCCCATACTAATTGTTAAGGGGATACAAATGATAGGTTAGAGTGCACCTGTCATTCGTGTCCAGACACACCATCACACTTTTTTGGCTCCCACCTTTGTATAACCTGTTACCGTGTTCTTTTGTGTTTTGATTAAAAAAAAACAAAACAACTCACTGCCAGTGAGTTGAATCTGACTCATAGCCACCCTCCTTGGGTTTCCGAGGCGGTATCGCTACGGAAGTATATTGCCCAACCTTCCATCCAAGGAGTGGCTGGTGGGTTTGAACCTCCAGCCTTCTGGTTAGGAGTCAAATGTCTTAGGCACTATGACACCAGAGCTCCAGGAGATCCATAAAAACTTGACACTTCATTACTTTGCACATCTATGTCTAACTACCCCTTTTTATGTCCTCCAAAACCTAACAATGGTATTTGCCTCAAAGTTCACTTCCTCTCCTCTCCTTTGTTTGTAGTTATACCATCCAGACATGAATATATATGTTTTTTCTTTTGAAAATGATGAAAATCAAGGTCACCTTGGCTTTTGTTTTTCAGTCTATTATTTGTGTTTTATAGGAGTCTATGGCCAAAGTTTTTGTTGTTTCTCTCTCTTCTCTTACAGCCATAATCCCAGACACGTCATGGGAAACAGTGTGAGGTGATTTCTGACCTAAATTCTATGGCATCTCTGGTCAATGGCAAGAATGTCAGTGGGGCCCTTGAACCTCACATGAGAAGGAAGTAATATGATAGAACATTCTGATGTACTATGCTATTCTTGTTCATCAGATGAGACTTCCTTCAAGCAAACATACATCAAAAAGAGAGAATGACATGAAGAGAAACAGCTTTGCAGTGAGATGCAGAGAAAAAGGCACAACATGCCAGGTTTTCTGTCTCAGTAATCAGGATATCCACAAAAGATTTCTCCTTAACTTCATAGACAACAACCATTTCTACAACAAATTTTAATTTTTAACTCATTTGTTTAAGCAAATTATTTCATCAATCACGAAAATATACCATGTATATATGTCATTTGTTGTATTTCATTGCTGTCAAGGCAATTTAGATTCATAGTGACTCCATGTGTAAAGAACAGAAGGTTGGGCAATGTACTTTGTAGAGATACCACCTAAGAAACCCAAGGAGGGGTCGCTATGAGTTGAATCCGACTCAACGGCAGTGAGTTTGGTTTTCTTTTCTTTTTAATAGTGTTTTCAAGAGCTTTTGGAAACAGATCACTAGGCCTGTCTTTCAAGGCTATTGGCAGGTTGCTTAACCATGTATACCACCCAAGAACTCTAACGTATTATTTACAAGCCTAAAAATATCTCTATATGCTCTTATGACAAAATCATATTCCAATGATAGATTGTAGGCCTCAGAAACTCAGGCATTACATGAGGAAAAAGAAAAAAGACAACTCTATATTAAAGCTTTTCCTAGGAGTCGTAAGACTTGATTAACTTCTTAGACTGTAGAATGTCTTTCATTTACCATTTCAGGAAATTTATACCTAAGATGCTACATAGGCATTGATTACAATGATGTTAAAAAGGGTTGTAAGTCTATATTCATCACATCCAAATTCTTTTTATATTATGAAATAATCAGCATTTAATTAGTGCGTTACTGAGAAACCATTTAGATGAAGTTGAGTAAGGAAACAAAAATCACCTAAACCTATACTTTCAATTAAACAAATATCCACATAGCACACATGAAAATATTGTAATAAGGTATCTGGATAATTGAAATACACTGTAAGCTCTAGGGCAATGTATATTCCATAATAAACACAATTCCGTAGGGTAAATTGGCAGAGCAAGAAAATCCCTATTTGTATCCCCTCACTGATAGGCTGCAGAATAATTTCTCAATTTGTTTCATGCTAATAACAAGTGTAAAGGTCTACAATCCTAGGCAATGTCACCCCCAGAGGATGTTTATTGGAGTGCTGGTATACTTAGTCAGAGACTGCACTATGAAATTGATTAAGCCTCCAACAAATGGAAATAACAAGTGGAAAGGTCTAGAGCTAAACACTTCATGTTGTATTGTTCAAGTTAAATGTTTATAGTTACACATGCAAATAGACTTAGTTTTGGTTGTGTGTGTCAGAATACATTTGCTGCAAAGCATTTTCTGTTCCTTCTTTGTGACTTAAAATAATTGTATCTGAAACACCAAGAGGATAAATACATACTTTTTTTGTGGGTGAATTCGCCTAAATGTTTTAATTATTTTGGACTGAGCCCTTTAAGAAAGTTGTATTCGGGCAACAGCAGCTAGCTTATGTTACTGGCTTCAAAAACAAAGCAGAGGTTGTTTTTGTTTGTTTTCTTCTGGTAGTTTGTGTAGTTGCAAGGAGGATCAGCAATGGGAAAGGAAAAGTGAAGTCTGAAATAAGCATATTTGGATGGCCACAAGGACCAACTTTACAGAAATGTAAACAGATACAAGTTTGTCTTTTGTGAATGACATATTCTCTAGGGCACTCTAGTTCTTCTGGTCCCATTAATCCCCAGTCCTTTCAGGACAAATTTCTGAAATCACCCATTCCACAATCAGGACAGGAGTGAGTGGAATCCTGTCAGAGATGAATGAAATAATCAATCACTGATCAGCAAAGATATGAGGCCAGAGACAACCCAGCTAAATATATTTTACAATAGCAGAGGAGAATTTATCTAAATAAGTACAATGATTGTCATCATTCTCTAATCTCCATTCTTGGTACCAGTCCAGGCAGCTCACTGAAACTCTTTGATCAGGTTGCAGAGTTAGGTAAACTGAAGAAATGGAAACTAGAGGTGATAAGAAGAGGTTCTTCTCATGGGAGCTCTATAAAGTCCTGAGCACGGATGTTCTTCTGTATGATGAGGGGTCAGGAGCACAATCTGTGGACTGAGATAGACCTAGATCTGAATACTGGTTTCATTGATAACTGCTCAATGATCCTGGGCAAGTTACCACTTTATTCAAGCATCAGTTTCCACATCTCTCTGTGTGGATAAAGATAATCCTTATGCTAGAATGAAACTTAATATAATGAATGTAAAGTACTTACTACAATGCTTGGTTCTAGCAAACGTACAATAACCAGTACAAAACAACAAAAAAATGATCATTATGGCACACACAAAAGGCCATGAAAAATGTTACTTAAATGTAGAACAAAATTCTAGACTAGCATTGCTATTGGCCAAAGATGCCCCCAACAGGGCATATGACTATGAGTTCTCCAAAGGTTTATGGTTTAGAAAGAGAAAGAAAATGAAGTTAAAACGGAATTGAGAGATAGGAGAAAAGAGACAAAATAAAAACAGTTAAGATGAGCAAAAATGAACAAGGACCACTAGAAATACTTCAGAGCTCTGCAGTTGGCCTACTGCCATAATTGTCTGGCTCTCCTCTGGGTAAAATCTTGTTTTGCATTCAAAAAGGACCAGTCTCCTCTGATTGCCCTAGTCCAACTCCTTATATAGAGTGTTTTCCAAATAAATATGAATGGGCTCAGACTAAATTATTATTCTCTGTGCAGAAATTTAGGTAGATATAAAAATATGATGGAACATGTGGAAAAGATAGGTGGTTTTATACATTTCTGAATTGTTAATATACATACCTCCACATATTTCTTCTGTTTCATCATCTATGCATTCTCTGTCATCACATTCACAAAATTTACCATAAACAAGTCCATTTCCATCTAAATTATCACACTTACACCTGCCACAGTGACATGTACCTAAACCATTAAAACAAAGAAAAGACTCTTGGTTATGTGTGAATATATTATGATTAATACATTTTCATCCATCTCTTTCATGATGGTAGACAATTCAAATCAATCAATTTAATATTCCAATTATATATTTAGGGGATATGATGAAATAGAGACCAAGGTATTCTTTCTTGAGATTATTATAGTATAGCAATTATCTTTTTATAGCACAAAGCTATTATTATTGTCCTCTAATAATTTCATGAATGTAAATATGACTTCCCCAAGTCCACAGCTACTTTATGCATGTCTATTCAATGCCTGAATGAACATCTTCTGATTACATCTAGGGTCTGAATTGAACTAAAGGAGAAGAGTTTCATCTTTGTCAAGGGCAATGATCTTGCTTATCTTCCTTAACAACATTTGTTTAATACTTTGCACAATGTATGGGTATATGATTTCTATAATAATCATTTATGGAATTCATTCATTAACATATATGTAAATGAAAAACTTATATGCTGTCTGAGAATTTCACATTTCCACAGTTAACCTGTGACACATGATCTTGTGAGAATGGGATGAAAGGAGTTTTCCTAGGTCTAGTTTCCTAGCACACCAGCATAACCACAGGTCAGTATGGCATACTATAGAAGCACTGAGTCATCTGGTCTACCACTCACCACATACTCAGCCAAGTCTGAGGATTTGATTACATTTCTAAGAGGGATTTCATTGACAATAAAATAGCATTCAAATATTGAGATGTTCACTTGAAAGACTTCTTTTTTAATACTTGTTTTTAATTTTTTAATAAATTATCACAGGAATCAGCAAATATTAATTGAAACGTTACCATTCACTCATCACTGTATTGTATTCTGGTGATTCGTCAGGGAAAAAAAGTCAGCTGTAATCTTGCTTTCAGAGTTTTAAATGAGTAAAAACCGATGTGGTAAAATGAATGTAGAGGTACAAAGTGTTGTAGAAGCACATAGAAAAGGGATTTAACTGAGACCTGGAGGTCAATAGACTCACACAGGAAGTCACTTTTAAGCTAAGAAGTGGAAATCAAATTAAAAAAAAAAAAAAAAAAAAGCTAGGTAAAATAAGAGGGATAAGAGGCTCATTCCAGCAAGAGAAAACAGCAAAGGCTATGTGGTGAAAGAGGAAATAAGAGGAAAAAATACTTACCAGGGTTGGAGTGTAGAAAATAATGTGCAAAGTAGCATGAAATGAGGTTATATAAGGCAACTAAAGATGGTTCACAGAGGTCTTATAGGTCATGTCAAAGATTTCAAACTTTAACCCAAGAATAATGAGAAGACCTAGCAATGTTTTCAGCATTGGAGTCATGTGATCAGATATGCATTATATAAGATTACACTGGGTGCCTTGTGGAGAATAAACTGCAATGAATGAAAGAGGGTATGGGGGAATGAGTTAAGAGGCTATTATTACCTTTGCTTGCAGGAAAGAAGATGAAGGCTGAACCAAGGTGATGGCAATAAGCTTAGAAAGAGGAAATGAATTTCCGGGATATTTTCAGGAGATAGAGTACGCAAGTCTTGATTACTGATTAGGTGTGAGGGGTAAAAGATGAGGAGGAACTAAGGTGATGTCGATTTTTTGCCTTGAAACTACCGGATAGTGGATATTTTGTATGTGACTTACCAGAAAGAACATGCAGTTTGGACTAAGGTAGACTTTTTTCTTTAACTCTTTATTGTGATTTGGATGAAATATTACAAAGCAGAATCATTGTATATTCAATAATTTGTACATATTCTGTTTTATGAAACTGGTTACATTCCTCCATGTGTAATAGCTCTCCTCCCACTTCCTCCCTTGTTTATCCTTTCCCCATGTCCTTCTTGCCTATGCATTCCTGCCTCCCTGTTTTTCTCCCTGTGCAAATGCTGCCCATCTGATCTCCCATAGTTGATTGTTCTAAGGAGTGAATTTCCCTGGTCTAGGCCTATCTATTGTTTGGCTGAGAGTTAAGCCAAGGCCTGAAGGGTTACTCGGGGTCATAGCCTTGGGGTTACACCAGTCTCCATCAGACCAGTAAGTCTGATCCTTACTTTTTTTTTTTTTTAAAATTGACTTATGTTCCACATTTTTTTTCCACTCTATCCAGGATCTCCGATTTTGATCCCTTTCTGGGTGGTAGCCAGGCACCATCTAGTTCTTTTGGGTCATATAGGCTGAGGTTCCCAAGATCCATCAGTCTTTTGGACTGTTTCTATTTGTCTTTGATTTTCTTCACTCTTTCTTTGCTCCACATGAGGAGAGACCAATAGTTGCATCTTAAATGACCACTCACAAGTTTTAACACCCAATCACCACACCTTGAAAGTGTAGAACTTTTTTTTTTTGTATACTATGTTGTGCCAATTGAGCTTGATGTCCCCTGCAACTATTGTCCCCAGCCCACAAGCCAGCAACTAATTCCCTCAAAGTGCTTAGTTGTGGTTCAGTAACTTTGCCATTTGTTAGCTTTAAACTGCATATGGACATTTTCGTAGCACATACAAATACATACGGAGGAATATCATCTGCCAGAACTATGTATGGCCATGGGTATATTTCCATTCAAATAAAAGTAGATTGTCACTTGAATTTGGGTTCCAATCCTCACTAGTTATGTTTTTGAAGTCATTAATTACATCTCTAATCTTATGATTTCTTAGCTGCATATAATAATACATACTTCAGAGCTGCTGGGAGGACTAAATGACAAATATACCACTCTGTCTAAAAATACTCATATCTGCTACGTAGTAGGCTTTCAGAAAATTTTGGGTTCTTTTCTTCCATTACGATACTGAATGTATTAGTCTTATTCCAAAATAGGTTCAGTTTTGCCTTATATTTATGAATCCTAACAACGTCCTTGTTTCCATATCTCTGCATGATTCTGTTACCCAGGCCACTTGCAATTCACCATTTCTCTCTCAAAGTTACATAAAATAGTTATTTTGCAGAATTTGAGTTTATTTTTCTAACTTGAGAATAGTCATGTGAGATTACTTTTATTAAATTTCATTTTTGTGTTTTTCTCCTAAAAATACATTAATTGATAAAAGTTAATTTGAAATCTAATGCTGTAAATGTCTCAATTAATTTTTCTCTAGTAATCATCCTTTTCATTTTCATATTTATCCGTTTATCCCTTCAACCACCAATCATTAGTGGCACAGTGGCTAAGCTATTTGACTGATAACCAGAAGGTTGGCGTTTCAAACCCACCAGCCACTCCATGGAGGGAAGACTGGGCAATCTAATTCCATAAAGATTTGCTGTCTTGGAAACCCAATGGGGGGCCACTAGGAGTTGGAATTGACAGTAGCAGTGGATTATTATTTTTTATTATTTTATTGGCAAAGTACTAGGTGCTATAGGAGATAATCATAAGCTGAATAAAATTAAATAAATAATACATCAGAAAGAAAGAAATAGAAGCAATGGGCAGATCTGCTTCAAAAGACCTTTTTAAAGTGTTAACCAACAAAGTTTCTTTGAAGACTAAAGTGAGCCTAACCCAAGTCATGGTATTTTCAATTGTCTCATATGCATGTAAAATTTGGACAATGAATAAAGAAGACCGAAGAAAAATTGATGCATTTGAATGATGGTGCTGGTGAAGAATATTGAATATAATATTGAATATATCATGGAATGCCAGAAGAAAGAAAAATATGTCTTGGAAGAAGTACAGAGGAATGTTCCTTAGAAGTGAGGGTGAAGATACTTCATCTCTCATACTATGGTTATCAGGAGGGACCAGTCACTGGAAAAGGACATCATGCTTGGTAAAGTATAAGATCAGTGAAGATGGAGAAGACTCTGAATGAGATGGATTGACACAGTGGCTGCAACGATGGGCTCAAGTATAAGAAGGATTGTGAGGATGGTGTAGAACTGGGTAGTGTTTCATTTTGTTGTACATGGGGTTGTATGTATGAGCCAGAACTGACTCAATGGCAGTTAACAACAGCAAATATATATATATATATATATATATATATATATATGTATA